>NW_009194554.1:9586-28838 GCF_000690835.1 Fulmarus glacialis | reverse complement strand
TAAATGGAGAAAGAAAGTAAAGAGCTGCCCTCCCAGCCACACCAAGGAGGTCAAAGTCTTCTGAAGCAGCATGCAAAACACTGCATTCACAGACAGTCCCACCGTGTTCAACGGGTTTATTCCAAGTGCTGCAAGTTAATTAGAGGAACATTAAAGGGCTGTCAGATAATGCTAAGCTTCATTAAATATTGGCTCCCTGGCAAAACCTAGGATAGAGACACGACACATTTGATTTAATTGCTTTATGCTTTTACTGCATCTTGGCCACCTTAAATATCAACTACCTAGACAGATACAAATAACAAGGCATAAGGCAGAAGACAGTAGGGGAGCCTCACTCTCTTGGCAGGGGTTACACTAAGCCAAGAAAGTCATTAGTGAATGTATTTTTGTTTACATCAGGCAGACAATGTAACAACAAAGTACTCCCAGTACCCACTAGGTCTTTCACAGAGTTAGGAAATGAGACATATGAAATGTGACAAGCAGAGTTGAGCAGAATGAATTTTTCCTCCAACTTGAATAAAATTAACCGATCTTACTTTCTTCAGGCTTATTGGAACTTTTTTTTTTTCCCCCTTCTGCACAAACCATTCTCTGCTATGTGAATAAAACTTTGGGACTTCAGAGAATCAAACAGGATTTGGATGAAATTTGTAGTATGTGGGCAAATGTGGATACCTGCTGGAGACTAAAGTGGGTAGCAGAAGGATAACAATGCATGAACTCAGAACAGTCATGGGATCAGAAAAAAGTCATTCAGTGCAGTGATTTTTAGGACTCAGATCGATAAATCCATTCCCATGTTATTTCTAGAGCATACAGATATGGTAATTAGGAAGAGCAGATAATTTCTGAGCAAGCTGCAGTACAGTACAGAGAGGCTTACTGAAAAGTATTTAGGGGTCTGCAGATCAAAAAAGGTTGCAAATCACATGTTTAGTCCAGGCTAACAAGTGAAGCAAGAGTGCATGAGTGTCTGGGGTCCTTTACACATTTGTGGCTGCAATTCTGAGCTGACCGACCACATACACACATCGTACTCAGCCCTTGATGGAGAAATATCCCCTTACTAACATGGTCCTGTGGTTTGCAAAGTAAATCTTTGTGGGGTATCATGCATTGTTTTAAGAAAGAGAATAATTTTTAAATCTACAAAAGAACAACTATGGTCATTTATCAGTACAAACCATATTGAGCATTTGCTCAACAACTCCTGCATGAAAAATCTTGACTTGGTTTCACTAAATTGTCCCTTCCAGAGAGATTTGAAATACAGGGGAAAAAAATTCAAATGACAGGGAATGTGCCACATCTCTAGCTGAGTTGTTGCAGTGCCTCATTGATGATTAATTGCACTTCAATTTCAGGTTGAATTTGCCTAGCTTCTGCTTTCAGAAGAATGTGTTTTTCCAAGGCCATCTCCCCCCGCCCTTTCCAGAAACTGTCAATTACTTATTTTAGTAACCAATGCAAAATAATTATTCAAGATGCTGGGATTTGGAGGGGGCAAGGAGCAATCAATACTGTGTGCTTTGGGTGGAAAGTGATCTCTGACCTCAGGGATGGTGCAGCAAATTGCAGCCTCAGCTCTGAAACCTTCCCAGGTAAACTATACCATAGCAAAGTTGCAAGTTGCAGCTTTGATTTTTTTTCCTATTTACAGCTCTGCCCAGCCTTACCTTTATCAATAAACATCATTAAAGGACAGTGTGCAAATCCTGTGTCATTCAGTCAGCATGAGAAAGCCTTCTTTGACAGATATTTAGATACAGGAGAACAAGGAAAACAACACCCCCGCTTTCTGATTATTTCCTTGGAGTTCGTCTAAAGCGTATATACATTTGCTTACAAACCTCTGGTGATCGCCATCTGATTTTCCTGCCAGGTGCAGCTCTGTTAGTCTTTCTGGTTTTACAGGCAGGAAAGACCAAGCCTACTGCTTTGAATCAGGCGTCTCGGAGAGATTTCATCCCTGGTAAGCAGAACATACCTGAAGCAGCCTCCCGCATCCCTGTCCCTGCGGGGACATGGATAGAGGCCACACAGCCCAGATCATCCTGGGCAGGGCTTGCTGTGCCCACCAGCATGACCTGGCACTGGGGGGCCAGCCTGCGGCACTGCTGCTCCCCAGGCTGTGCGGGAGGTCCCGCAGCCGGGTCCCCTCCAGAGCACTGCTAAGAGGCAGTGCAGGCAAAGCTACTGAGTTTTATATATAAAGTGGCTACTCTTTGGTCTCTGTTGGGAAAGACCACCACCGCCTGCATGACTTTAGGGTAACAGGCTTACTCAGACTCCTCTTCCACCCCTCTCCCAGGGAAGCAGCAAGAGGAGAGGGAGGACATGGTCTTCTGGACGTCTGACTCATTCACCCTCGAGGCTAAACAGACTGGAAAGTAGGGAAGCTTCTGGAAAGAGATTATCCCAAAGAAGATTGGATTGTATTGCATATGTACAAAGTTAAGTTGACAAAATTACACTGGTGCTTTTGATCTGCGTGATACATTTTGTAATGCACTGCTAATTCGATGGCTAGTGTCCAAAGTAGGGAAGCTTCTGGAAAGAGATTATCCCAAAGAAGATTGGATTGTATTGCATATGTACAAAGTTAAGTTGACAAAATTACACTGGTGCTTTTGATCTGCGTGATGATACATTTTGTAATTCACTGCTAATTCGATGGCTAGTGTCCATCCACAGGACAGTGTTTTATCAGGATTACATTACCCTGTGGAACTGGGGGTCAGGGAAAAAGGAGGCTTTTTTCCAACGAAAGCCAAAGATCTCTTCATATCCCTAGTCAAGGCACCAAAGGATCCTTGCATCCAGAGTAGCAGGGCTATGGCAGTGCACACATTTCGGTGGACACAGGGACATGCACACTCCTGCCAGCTGAGGAACCATCCCCTCCCCGCTTGTGCAGTGACTGGGGTGGCTCTGTCCATGGACATCTTCCCCACCGGTAACAGGGACCTGTTATTTTTAAGTTATATCAAGGACTGACCTGCACTTCGACTAGAAATGTTACCCCTACTTCTTGATCTGGGGATGGCATTTTTCACTCTGAATGCCTATGGGCTTCTCACTTGCCTTGTCACATTGTCGTCATTATCAATGACAATCTGCCCTTCAATAATCCCCAGTGAAAGTGCACGTATAGCTGCTTGCCTTATTAAGTGGATGAATCCATGTGTGAATTAATTCAGCTGTGTATTAGTCAGAAAACTTTGGCAGAGAATACTTCACCTGGAGTTGTCTGAATCTCTTTCTTTCTTTTCGGTCTGTTTTGTCATGCCCTTCTCTTCCCCATCACCAAAGCGCATTAGGTGGAACTAGATACATGTTGTGTAACTCCTGCTTAAAGAATAAAATGTGGGGTTTTTTCAGTTTACTAGGTGATGAGTGCCTTGTGGGACACGGTGTGACACACAAAGCAAGATGCCATCAGCCAGGGAGATGCTTGAAATCCCTTTTCCCGTTCAGGGAAGTTATCCTTTAAACATGGAACAAATATGGTTTTCCAGAAATTTCAGGCAGATGGGATGGGTTTGCACCAAAAACTTCTGTGTGTAGTCTTTTTTTCCTGGGGTTATGTTATTTATTCAGTCTGTGGTGTCCCTCATGCTTATTAGCTGGTAAAGATCTTGAGGAAAAGTTTTTTTGTAGACATCTATGTGCACGCACAGAAGAGGTTTAAGGTATTATAGCGTAAAAAAAGAATAGTGTAGATTATTTGTTACGAAGATGAGCCTAGCAAGGCAAGAATATTCTACTTATATACTGGAAAACAGAAAAAAAGGCCAGTACCTTGTAAAGGACCTCGTAACTGTTTCTTGTGTGTCCCTTTTCATGCTTAATCTGAGTTGCCCGCATCTGCCAGGTTGGGGATAGCCCGTGAAATCCCCACCGAGGGCTGCTGTGCAGGCACATATGTCCTTTCTCTGCTGTGTGCGTCCTGTTCCAGCAGGTGCTGGTGCTTGTCAGTGAGTGCGCTGCCAGCACTTGGCAGAGGGTGGAAATAAGGCTCTGAAAGATTTTGGCAAGGGTTATCTCCAGGGTAAGAGCAGCCTTTTGTTCAATACAGAAGAAGTTACTCCTGGGCTTTTTGTTTAAAAGGATTGGATGTCTCTGGGTAGACAGCAGGTAACTTTCTCCATGGAAAATTTAGCAGACGCCACCATATAGCGCCTTCTCCCCCTTCCATTTTGTAGTCTGTCATGATGGTTCCTTTAGCTACAGGCACACAAAGTCATAGAAAGTCTTCAGAAGTACCCGGCAATATGCATTGAATTTGAAACCAAGTTTTCTATTTTTGTGTAGTTATTTTAAATATGGATTTCTTTTTTTTTTTTAATGACCATACAAAGGATAACCTTTCTGGTTTTTTTTTCCTCTATCTTTGTGTAGATTCAGAAAATTCCTTTTCTATCTTTTCCTCATCTATTTAAACTACCCCAGCAGGCTAATGCTTTGTGAGCTTGTGTTCATTAGAGATTATGTTTAATTAGATAACCTTCAATCAAGTTGCATCCAAGGTCATGGGTGAACGCAGCTTATGTCTCCATCTCAGTTCCCATCTTGTAAAAGTGCCAACAATGAAAAACATGAGAAGATGAGGGTGCCTCAGAGCAGCATGCTCCGCTACCTGACATTTTGGATGCCTGACCACCAGAATAGGGTCTACTACTCCATAAAGCAGAAGAGTGGAAAAATTAGGGGGTTTAAAGCAGGATATTCAGGAACTATTACGTTGAACAATGAGACATTTGATATCACCAGTCAGAAATAGAGAGAACAGAAATAGGTCTTAAATCCTAATCCACTGTGGGATGTAGGCACCTACCTCCTGGCCACAAGAAACTGCTTGGCAGTTTCACATTGAACCCACCCCTCCACTCCTCCCTTCTCCCCAAGTACATGTTTAGCCAAGATTTGCCATAAGAACTCAGTGGGATCATTAAGGCTTAATCTTTTTCTCCAAGGCAGTAAGACTAAGGGTATTCAGGTTGTTGGTTTAAGGGTATTCAGGTTATTCAGGGTATTCAGGTTATTCAGGGTATTGGGGTTTTTTTGTTTGGTTTGGTTTGGTTTTGTTGTTGGTTTTGGTTTTTTTCCTTCCCTCCAACCAGAGTGTCCTAATCATAAATTTATGGGCTATTTTGCAATCTGGGACGTGCTTCGGATGTGAGGGGAGATAGATATGTCTATTGAAACTCTTCCGTGTTCGGCAAGCCTGAGCAGGCGTACGATCTAGAGCTAGACAGCTGATTTTGGAGGGGGAGGACATAGGCTGAGCCAGGAGAACATAGGTCCTGCACGCAGGGGTGACTGACTGTCACTGCGCTGCGCTGTGACTATCCTGAGCTGACATGGTGTAAGGATATCTGGCCGGTTGGGCCCCTCCACCAGCACAGACAGAGAAGTGTCTAGCTCATGAGTGCCAGAGGGATGCAAGAGTGGGCCAAGAGAGTGGCATCTGGGCTTTCAAGGCTTGGAAACATTATTTCTACTTGGAATACTTGAATCTAGCTTGGATTCATACAGATGCTGCACTAAATATGTATATGCGCTTCCAGGCTTTCAGCACCAGATGAGACAGGTTTTAAAGGGTCACAACTTCGGACTTAGGCAAGATTTAAGTACTAAAAGCCTTTCGTGGCTCTATTCCCAAGTCATATGGAGTAATTAGCTGCCTATTCTCTAGGGAAAATGAAGAGCAGCAGAAGATATATGTAGAAGGTCAGCAGTTTCCCATTAATCACTCTCAGTATGGCTTGTAGATGTAAGGAAAGATAAGCACCCCTGTCTTCATTTCCCTGAATGTTAATCTCCTCTGCAGACTCTCTTGGTCTGTACTGCACTTCCAAAGTTTTGTTGGGACACATCCCAGGGGAAGTCCCCTGCACTTTTAAATATAGATCTCTTATTGCCAAGTGCTTCCAGTATACTCATTGTCCTTAATAGTCATACGGGACATCATTTAACATAGACACATGCAACTTCATACATCAGCCATCTGGAGAAGAACACCAATATTAAACAAATGAAATAGCTGGAGCCACAAGAAAAATGTGCTCCCCTCTAGAGGACCTTTACACAGAACAGAACATCTTTGCCCCGGTGCAGCTGGATTGGCTTCAACCATGTTGCACAATTCATACTTGTCCAAAAGGAAAAAAGGGGAGGTGAAGCCCAATATTTGTTCAAATTAATCTTTTACTCTTTCCTGTTGGAAATATTCGTTTAGCCTGAAAAAAAAACAAAATCATGATGAGAATTTTGAAATGTTTATTTCTAATGCTTATAGCTAGTGACCTTCCTCGTCCATTATATCCTGAGGCCTTAACTTTAATCCAAAGATGCTGTAATGTTTCAGAAATTAATCAGCCAAGGCACTTCCAGGTTGGCTTTTTATCAGTGGGTAAGCCAATTTCAAATTTTTTTTAACCAAGGTACCCTAGACTGAACATTAATATAAATACTCCTATGCAAGTATGACCATTACTTTAGAAAAGTCTCAAGTAAATGTAACGAAATGCCTTTCCAACTCCTTCCTCAGGCCTTAAGTAGGTAAACTCTTCTACATTGTGAATGCAGGCGAGTGAGGGATGGGGAGGGCAACAAATAGAAATAGATTTCCTAAATAAAACATAAGTAGGAAGCTTGCATTGTTTCAGGTTATTTTAAAGGACTGCTCTGTATTAAAGCACTGGAAGGCATATCAAGTAGGTAAATCATGCAGCCCTAGAAAGTGTTTTGATGCAGTAAAAATTCATTACATACTAAAGAACATATAGTTTTTATAGGCTTCTGGATTAAGATGGAAGAAAATAACAGTCATTGAGTCTGTTATTTAAGTGATTTTACTATAATACTCATCTCATTCTAATTTATAGTGTGATATTCCTTCAGATGTGGTAATGGCTTGCAGATATGTTAACACCATCACTTTTAGATGACTGCATCAAACTGCCATTAATTACATTAAGATGTTACTTTTGTTTAAAGGACTTTTTATAAAGGCTTTGCAAGTTTCATGAAAGCTAAAATACCTCAGAATTATCAAGAGCTCTCTTGGAAACAGCTGAATTCACAGCTGGAAGAAAAGGCTGTAGATGAGTCCAGTTTTACCTCCTATGCATCTGTGATCAGCATCAATGCTTGAGTAGGGCACGTTTGCTCTGTCCATCACCGCTGAAGTCCAGGGCATTGATGAGTGTCAACTGCAACTGATTGAAGTTGTTCTACATGGGACATCACTAGATCTACATGGCAGATCCACTGAAGCCTTGAATTTGGGTCTGCACTCACACAAACAAACTTTAGTGCACTGTCTGTCCTTCCCCTTGAGAAATGAATATGGCAGAACGCTGCTGCTCTCATTCCTTGATACTGCCAGAGAAGGCTTTCTTCCACCCAAAATTGGAATGATAACTAAAAAAAAAAAATATATCAGCTTCATCAGCAATTTCCATCAGATAAACAAATATTTTGTGGTAGTTTCAAATTAGTTTGTTTAAAGTTAAAATTTCTGCTATAATTAATCTGTAGCAACTTTGAAAGGAAAAAACATTTAAAAACCAAACTGAGACTCTTATTTTGATAGCTTCAACTCTCCTTTTTTATTGTTTTCCTATGAAACTAGAAGTTGGCAAAAGGTGACACTTTTCTAAAAAACCTTGGTTTCCAGAGATCACAATGTTCGAGCAAGTTTTTCTTGAAACCTCTTAGCCTTCCCCATAGATTGCACTGCAATGCCGGTGTCAGGACATACGTGCAACCCGAATTGTAAGCTGTCCTCTCAAAACCCGCTGCCACTGAAGAGCAAAGAGAGATTTGTCTCCCCTGATGTCCCTAGTCATAGAATCATAGAATCTATGACTGATCCCTGAACTGATCACTGCAGTTTGGTGGGGGAAAGCACATAGGGAAAACTCCTGCAGTTTTATGGATACAGATGCTCCCTTTCCCAGGAACACTGAACCTAAATCCCTCTAAATCATTTTGAAACCCTTATTCTTAATCTCAGCGAGACTTTTATTACGAGGTCTACTTACCCCAGCAAAGTAAGTGGGTAAGTGCTTGTTTACAATTGCATGTTGATTACTTCATTACAGTTGTGAAATAAACCAGAAGGATATATGCAACTTTGCTCTTTCTGTTACTTGGGATTCCCTCATTTATCGTATTCAATGGTCTGAAGGAAGGTACATGCCCCTGTTGAGAACCAGTTTCATCAGACACCCTTTTAAATTTTGTTCTTTTTGGAGAATGAATTTGTTCAGACAATGACACTACCAAGGGTCACAGGTTGATCGGAAGTCCATCCTGTGCTGATAATTTTCAGGGGTTACTGAGTCAATGGTGGGCCTTTGTGACTCAGTTCTTGGTGGTTTTTCTGTCATGTAATTTCACTCTGAGAGGCAGCTGAAAATCGTTCTTATAATGTTGTTATATTGTATCCCATTGACAATTCAGCACAGACAATAGGAGGAATCAAGTTCTGCCTTCTTGGTACTTACAGCTAATATCTGGTGTGCTGACAATCAGGTCAATAAGTTGATGTGACAAGCAGACTGTGGCCCACTCTCTCAAGAGTTATTCATTCTTAATTAAAAGTCAGGGCTGCTATAAATACTTGCCAAAGTGATAAATGTATACCTGTGTGCATGAGTACACGTGCATGCATGTATGAGTGACATCCTCTTCTTACCTTAGCTAAAGCTAAGCTGGGTCACGAACGTTGACTTAAAACTGCACAAGAAGAAAGTGGGAAAGATGTGAGCTATTGTACTACGTACGGGTGTGATAATTTAATGACCTGGGATTCACGTGAAACGTTATACTGCTAATAAGATAACTTATTGGAAAAATAAGCATGCTTATATTTTACAATCACTGCACACTGTTGTTGGAGAATAAATGAGTTTCCTACCCCTCAAGTTGCCGCTCTGACTTCTACTGTATAATGACTTGTTCTCAATATACTCCATTCCTCTTATCGCTGTCGACTAACATGAGGCCCCTCTGGCTTTTCCTGGACTGCTTTCCTAATGGAGTTTTAAAAATTAGTTTATAGCTTTCTGTTCTAATTTTTCTTCACTTCTCTGGTTGTACTTGGTTTAATTCAGCTCTGAGCAGTTTTAGAGCTTGTGTGTTAAAGTAGAAAGTATAACCTTAGAAAGGAATTTTTTAAACTACTTGGTTGTATTCCCATTTAAGATATGAAATAAACTTAGAATAATAACACATAATAACTGTTCCAAATAGAGATTAAGGTTCACTGGAAGGTATAAAAAGGCGTCAATAAATATGTTCATAACTAAATCAACACTGTCAACCCTACCTGGAAGAACACACATAAAATGTCTTTATAACTCATGAACACATGGCAGAATTACAAATTTGTTTTCCATATTATTGGTATCTTGCTTGGATTTTGAAGACTTTTATGTGTGTAGAGAACAACTGGAGATTAAGTGATCATTAATTGCAACTGGTGCTAGAAAGGAAATGATTTTGTCACCCACAACACTTCAGTGTTTTTGGAGCATATTTGTTCTGTGCTGACCCCCAAATACTAGTGATGAATAGGCTTTTATGTCAGGAAAAAAATAAATTTGCAATCAGGCAATTCAAAGAGTAAAGGAAGAATAATGCAACACTGGTACGATTTGGCAAATTCAGATACTACAATGATATGCAGAAAATATTCAAAAATAATGGTGTGCCTGTGCTGGTTTTGGCTGGGATAGAGTTAATTTTCTTCATAGTAGCTAGTATGTTGATAACACAGGGATGTTTTTGTTACTGCTGAGCAGTGCTTACACAGAGTCAAAGCCTTTGCTGCTCCTCACCCCACCCCACCAGCGAGGCGGCTGGGGGTGCACAAGGAGTTGGGAGGGGACACAGCCGGGATAGCTGACCCCAACTGACCAAAGGGATATTCCATACCATATGGCATCATGCTCAGCATATAAAGCTGAGGGAAGAAGAAGGAAGGGGGGGGACGTCCGGAGTGATGGCGTTTGTCTTCCCAAGTAAGGGGGGGTATGAATGCACCACCACACCATTACGCATGATGGAGCCCTGCTTTCCTGGAGATGGCTGAACACCTGCCTGCCGATGGGGAATAGGAAATGAATTCCTTGTTTTGCTTTGCTTGTGTGCAGCTTTTGCTTTCCCTATTAAACTATCTTTATTTCAACCCATGAGTTTTCTTACTTTTACCCTTCTGGTTTCCTTTCCCATGCCAGTAAAGGAAAACTGTTAAACTACTCAAACTCTTATTTATTGACTAATGGTTCTTATAATCCATTTCCTGCATTATCTCATATTAAATATTATCTCTTGGTCTGCTGAAGCAGAAAGGTTACATTTGTTTCCTCTGAGCTTGAGGAGAATGAATCAACAGCTGTAAATTAGGGGATTCACAGTGAAGACTTAAGTCTAAGTCTCCTGCATCTCAGCAACACACTGCTCAGTGGGCTGTAGACTCTGGCCCAGAGAGCATATATATATATATGTGTGTATATGAGGTGTCTCTCCATGGTTTTCAGGGGGAGGGAGAGTCTGGGGAGGCAGTGAGAGGGCAGAGAAGGGACTAATTGTAGGTCTCTTGGTGTCCCCATGATACTCCCATGTCTGAAGTTCATTTTTGTTGGGCGCTCTTTGTTGGGCACACTTTGTTGGCCAACAGAAGCCAGCAAAGGGAAACTTCGCCTGTACCTGTGGGCTCAGACATGTTTATAGAATCAGATTCAGAAATCAGCAATTGATTCACGTGCTTGGACAGGAGAGACCTTGTTGCCAGAGGATGTGTTCATTACGTGACTGGTTATTCCAGCTTCCATGTCCATGCTGCATCACTAACGGTGTCCCCTCTACTGTAGGAAGCACAAAGAGTGTTCCCAGACTCCCAACCTAATACTTGGTTTGTCCAGTCAGTGGTGCTGCCAAGGCTGGCAACACATTGTTATGGCCAGGGCACACTGTCAAAGCAAATCCAAAATGCTTTTATTGGGTTATGAAAATGTTAGTTGGCAGTAGGAGATATGGTTATGGTGCATAGCACAACACAATAGGTACAGACAGAGCTTTTCATGGGTGAAGGAGCTCATTTATATTATGACCTTTGGCTGAATGATTCAGGAGATGGAATTCAGTGATGGGTGAATGAGGCATGTTTATATCGGAAGGGATTGCTACGCCCTGCATATTGCTCTTGATGGTGCAATTCAATACACAGACGATGGTCAGGTTTTAGAAGGAAAAGAGAGGAATGTGTGGTAGCCTGGAACTAGCCAAGGGCAAGCCTTGCTGCTGTAAAAAGAGAGGACCAGCCCCTGAGCTTTGAGAAAAGGGATGGAAATCTTTGAATCTACACATAACAGGTTTCTATTTCTTCATATAAAATGACCCAAGACAGAAGCAAGAGTTTTAATTATTTTTTAACCTGTGTTAAGGAACTGCAGCTGTTACAACTAAAAACTATTGATTATGATTTAATTTCAATTCAGGGCCTGTGGGATTCTTTACCTTTCAGACAAAGTTCAGTTCAGACAAAAGAAACAAAGGGTTTCTCCACCAAAGAGAACTAGTGGTAAGGGCTCTTGCACACAACATTTCCATGTATCAGCACGTAAATCTCCTCTCTGATCATGAAACTACTGAGTGGGACTCTCCCCTTCTTCTATAAACTGGATCTCAACAAACTTCTCAATGAAAGGTTACTTTCATTTTCTAGCTTTTTAAAAAGGTTGATTTATTTGCAAAATCAAAATTTTTTCTGACAAGAAGCCATTCTGGCAAAAAGCTTCACCAAGTTTGCATACCACACACTTTTAGTTTTAAACATAATCTTTTTTGGAGCCATACACTTTAACAAAAGCAATCCAGCTTCCTTTTGTTGATCTATATCAAATAATACGATTTCTCAAACACCTTACTGGAAAAGATTCAGTCATGCATATTTCCATCTCCTAGCTTCATGTTTCAGTATATGAAGCCTTTTAATCCCCTTCCCTTATTCAATGTCCACACCAATTATGTCACCTGATTCTGCATCTTTATTGAGTTTTACATCACTCACCCATAAATCACTGGTTATTCTTGCACTATTTGGATGTCTGCCCAGGTCCTTCTCGGACCATGGGCATTGTTTAGCCTGAAGGTACATGCACCTAGACGAACTCCCTCTAGACAACCACCAGTGTATCCTAAAGACAGGTACACTGGCAGTGAGAGAAGGAGGAAGAAGTGATGCAAAACGGAAGAGCTGTGTTTGCATTTTGCAGCTGAAGCTAGTTGTAAATTGTATTGAAAACTTTCATGGAGAACTCAATCTAGTCTGAAGGTTTTTCTCACCGAAATTCCAAACAATTTGTTCCATTGACTGCATTAAAAGGGCAAAAGGGATTATAACTGGTATCATTTCAGGGGTTATTGGAGCACTGCATTTCTTCTGTTATCTGCTCCTTGCAGGATAAACGCTAGTTTGTGGTGGCTGGAGGGAACTTTTTTCCCACAGGTCAGTACTCAGCAGCACCAACCCTCCACCTCAGTCCTTTGTAGACTGGCAGCAAATGGCATCCAGCTCATACCAGGAGAGCATCTTTATTTTTATTCAGTGTCCACAGGGAGACAATACCTTCTGCCTTCATTAGTTTCACACTGATTCTTCTTACGTCCTCTCCCACCATTGTCTCAACAACATGGGAATTCTCAATGGTAAAGAAAAAGCCAACATTTATTTGCCAAAACAGAAGGGCAAATTTTTTTGAGGAAAAAAGATTGCAGGTGAAGCTGCTTTTGTGCAAGTTTGAGAATCTTGCCTCAGTGCAAGGTACTTCACTATCTCTTACCCACGATTTCTTCAGTACATACTACCTGTGAAAGTTGTGAGTGTGGGTTTTTAAAATCTCTCCAGCCTTCCAGGTGGAAGCCTGAGCCCTGAGTGCTTTCTCTTTCCCCACCTTATAGACCTCTGAGTTTGGTCTAAATCTCAAAAGCTCGATGCCTAGAATAGTTACTTAATGGAGGAGGAAGATTGGAAGGAACACCTCCAGCACTCGAAGAGGTCAAAAGCTACTCTCCTGTATATGCCTACAAATCCCTGCCTTCTCCCTTCCTCACTCCTCAACACTTACTGAGTCCTTTGTCCCAAAGTAAAAGAAAGCAATATAGAGAAAGTGTAAGTTGAATAGCAGAAGGTATATTTTTGTCAAAGGTGTGAACTGCAAAACCTGAAAGTCCTGAACATTTTACCGCTTCATTGCACCAGACTTTTTTTTTTCCATCTTATACAGTTTCTCAGTTCTTTTCTCTGGCTTTTGAGGTAGCGGGGAGTTAGAGGCAGACAGGCAGGTAGAGGCTGTACATTTTAAATCCACTCCAATGTATTTTCCCGTCTTTCTCCACTCTAAAGAAAAGGAGGGGGTTTTTATTGTTGTTAAGCAGAGATCTTAAACCTAAGAAAGTTTTTCTTTCAAAAGTTCATGCAAATTTAGTTCAATTTCAGTAAATCCCTATGCAAATATTCTTCTTTCAGAATGGAAGTTGTTCCAATGGACTTAGTTAAGTCACTTTCAAAATGTATTATACTAAACTAAATTAATTCTACTTTAGGTCTATCAGTACTGTAGGCAATACAGTGGTACATCAGGATATCCAAGCTTAATTGGGTGCTGAGAGATGTGTAATCATATCAATGTGGAGCTCTGTCCCAGCTGATTAGCTTCACTGAGAAACAGCATCCATTAGCACAGGTGAACTGCTGTAGGAGTGCAGCAATATTGCTTCTGGTTTGTGAGCCTAGCTGAGGCACGCTGTGTGGCATCGCTTTGGGTAGAGGGAGGTGTACACCCTTAGTTCTGAGAAAGAGTCTCAACTGGTGTTTTATGAAGTTTAGCTCTGCAGTCCTCAAGAAGATTTGCTTCTTTGCAGTAATTGCTTCATTTCCATAGTGGGGAATGAGGGCATCACCTCAGTATGAGAATGGCTGATTACTCTCAGCCAGCTTAAATTCCAATTTAATTTTACACTGGATCAGCTTTCCCAAGTGTTCCTCAAGCCCACTATGAAAAAAATGAGTTTTGTGTTCAAAGGAAGCAACTCTGCTTCAGACAAAGTAGCCGATACCTCCACCATATTGATCTTTGTACAGAGTGTGAATGAATCACAGGAAGGAATGAATAGAATAACTCTGTGGGGACAGAGTACAAGACTGCCCTATAGTGTACCTACCTGATGAAAAATTAATAAGAAATAACCCTTTGTTCTTACTTTACTTGAATAGGTTTGGAATATGACAATAACAAAGCCTTTCAGTCAGGCACTGCAAGCATGTAAACATGGTTAACCTGCCTGACATCTTTAGCTGGAGCTAGTTAAAAGGCAGACCTTTTGTTGACACTTTGTTCTGAACTGGAAAACTTTTTTTTTTTTTTTTAGAAATGTTCCATTAGAAGGATATAGAAGTCAAGTCTGAGAACATGTTTACTTTTGAAACAGACTTGATCCTAGAACAGCAAAGCTGAAGTGCCCAGGTGCCTGGCTACATGGCAAGGAAACTGGGAGGCCGATGACCACTGGGTACTTCAGTGCTCCCAGACTATCTGCTGCTCCGTGGGAACCTACATCCTACCTCCCACCAGATATCTCCCCACGTGCCAGCTCAATAGGACACAGCCTGGGCGACCCAGAACTGACCATACAGAAGCTCAGACATTTCAGAAACCCTGCAGGGGAGCTGGCAGGATGGCAGGACATGGCTGTCTCCCAGTCTCATGGGAGTGTTTGTAGATGATGTAACTTCATACTACAAAGTTCTGGAAAGCCTCCAGCGTGACTCCCCCAGAGTGGGAGGATGCTGATGACATGTGCCATGGTGAGCCCTTCTGAGCTCCCCGGTAACATCTCTGGGAACAAGAAGTGCTGTTTCACACCTGCACTTGCTTTGCTTTCTGCCTGTCCTGGTGCTATGAGATGCAGCAGAATGGGGCTGATGCTGTGCTGAGGGCTGACTCTTCACCACCTGGTGTACTTGGTAATTAGTAACACCAGTATCAAAGAAGTTATAAACTGTAGGGACAATTGTGTGAAAAACCTCAGTGTGAGATGGTGTAGAAGGGAAGATGATATTTATTTACAAGATCCCTAATCAGGTTGACTTTATGCATCTGCACTCCTTCTCTCGCAGGGTTCATTCACTCACGCTCCCGCACCCCCATCCTCATGAGCACCAAGACGTATATGCGCAAGTGGACTGCACTCAAAGGGCAGGACTCTGGCTGTCAGGTCCTCACAAATCCATCTCTGGGGTTCCTCTTGACTGGTGACTGCAAATGACAGTTTGGACAGACCTTTTATACCACTTAAGAACCGTCAGCTCTTAAGCAGTGGTCCCTACCCCAGGCATGGTGCTGGCTTCAGAACTGTAAATCATAGTCAGGGTTGTTGCCCATTCTCTGTTTTTCCTTGTTTGGAAAATATGTCTCTCTTCCTGCTAGGCTAACGGGAAAGGGCATATGTGATATGCTAGATGTGATCTGTTGCCACATTGGTGCCACCCTCCTGTTGTTAGGATGCAGGGTCTGCTGGAGAGTTGTCCGGGCTAGGATCTTGATCTTCTGGGCTTGGTATAACAACATGTGCCCCCATTTTACTGCTGGAAATGGTGTCCTGGGAGTGGTATGCCAAGCATGGTGTCTTTTGTTACAGGCCTTTTTAAAAATCCTCGTTCTGCTGCTTCTTCCACTGCTTAAACACAAAGCTTTTCATTCATACTGCATTCACACCAATCTTAATATTTTTGTTACAAACCTCTACAAAGCCACCAATAAAACTGACTAATAGCTCAACAGAGCAAGATATTTTAGAGATAAATTAAGAGAGAGATGGCACAGTATAAAAGACCATAGGACAAGTCTTTATAGGTATTTAGGAACCTAACTCTGATGTGTTTCATCAATATTAGCTTACTTTCTGTATTATTTCACCCAGTCAAGTCACTTGCATCATTCTCAGAAGAATAAAAAGGTGGGAGCATGTGCACATAACATAGTACTGCAAGAGTGGACAGTGTTTGACAGGTCTTAGACTGAGAAGCCCAAATAGTTTTTCTAGGAACCGAACATTGACTGTAAGGTATTGGACTGGATAGTAAATGCTATTGGTATAGTTCAGGAATGAATTGAAATATCGTCCTGTTGAAACTGAGGATCTTGCCAGCTGGTTTGACAGGAAGAGGTTGTACTCCTAACTACTCAGATTTTTGAAGGCTGCTTTCAGTACTGAAAATGCAAAGACATTTTACATCTGTTCTGGCAAATTTCAGTCAGACTGTACTTGAAATGTATATCCAATATATACTAATGAATAGATGTATGCTAATATTTTTTGATTATTAACCATTGCCATGTATTTAAAAAGACTCTACTTTAATACTATTTTATCTACGCCAGTTTTATATCTTCTAAGAATAAAACACTCCATGATTTGTTTTAGTGGCATCTCTGGGACCTGCAGGGTAGAGCCGAGACTGCGAGAGTGCAGAATGTAAAGAATCCTCAGCAAGTTTTTCATTACGTGCATGGCATGAATGCTAAGTGCAATGACAAATGAACTGTGATTGAATTTCTTAATGAAGAGACAGAACAATTTTAGAAACACAGAACAGTCTTCCCAGGTTGTTACTGCCAGTTGCACATGCCAGTCTATCAGATTATTTTCTACTTCACGCATCTTAAAAGCATAGGAAAAATCTGAGAAAAAGTAGCAAACAGCAATAGAAAAAAGAGCGAATAAACTAAGGTCTTTCATCATTTGTAAGGGGAAAGTCTTGGAAAATTCAAAGACAGAGAGAAGAAGGCAAAACTGCAACCCCCTGCAATACTTCCTCTACTGCAAAGTTGGATAAAGAAGAGGAAAGAGAAAGCTGAGTTTAGCCCAATGTACTGGTTTTGGCTGGGATAGAGTTAATTGTCTTAATAGTACCTGATAGGGTGCTATGTTTTGGATTTGTGACCAAACCACTGCTGGTAACACAAGGATGTTACTGCTGAGCAGTGCTTACACAGAGTCAAAACCTTTGCTGCTCCTCACCCCACCCCACCAGCAAGGTAGCTGGGGGTGCACAAGGAGTTGGGAGGGGACACAGCCGGGACAGCTGACCCCGACTGACCAAAGGGATATTCCATACCATATGACATCATGCTCAGCATATAAGGCTGGGGGAAGAAGAAGGAAGGGGGGCACGTTTGGAGTGATGGCGTTTGTCTTCCCAAGTCACCGTTACGCGTGATGGAGCCCTGCTTTCCTGGAGATGGCTGAACACCTGCCTGCCGATGGGAAGTAGGAAATGAATTCCTTGGTTTGCTTTGCTTGCATGCGCAGCTTTTGCTTTACCGTTAAACTGTCTTTATCTCAACCCACGAGTTTTCTCAGTTTTACTCTTCTGATTTCCTTCCCCATCCCACTGGAGGAGAGTGAGTGAGCAGCTGCATGCGGCTGAGCTGCCCAGGGTTAAACCACAACATCCAAGAGAATAAGAAAACAATGGTTTGGACAGGTTAGATAGGAAGGGAATGGATTTTGAAGCATAAAACATAGGTAACTGTGCTTACTGGACACCTGATACTTTTTATGCAGGTGGTTATAGTTTGACATAATGATGTGACTAATTCCAATGAGGGGATGAGGGGAAGCCCACCATCATTTAGGAATGATGGGGACAGAAAACAGCTTGCCCTCATCAAGCTAAAGTGGGCAAACTACAGGCAAGACAAAGTATAGCTTAAGTGCCCTGGAAATTGGGCAGCTCCCTGACTAGAACCGGGACTCATTAAATAATACTTATTTTTGGTTTTGGTTTTGGTTTTTTTTTTCTTTTTCTTGAGGCTGGGGTTAAAATGTCAGCTGTTTTACCCTAATACAACAGTATGGGCTAGGGCACAAGGCAGGAGATCTCAGCTGTTCTTGCAAATCACAAAACCACAGATTTCCTCAGGACTTCTCCTCCCCAACTTGGTTCTGTCACCTGGGGAATCTTAACAGGTGGGTAGGTGGATCTCTGTGTCTTTCCACTTACAGAAAAAGGGCATTTGAGCCATGTAAAGAGGGAGGGGATCACCAGCTAGTAGAAATGAAGAAAGCAGTCTTCCAAACATCCCCAAAAACAAAAGCCTCAAAGAAAGCTGCAGGCACCTGGCTTCCCTGCAGCACAGTCGGTGTTGGTGCTGCAAGCATTTCATAATGCTTGTGGGCTGTTGGGTTATGTGAAAACTACTCTCCACACAAGCAGTTCAACATATCTCCCTAACATGGCAGCTGTATGAGCATTATAATTGCTGCAATTCTTCAGGCTTATGCAGTATTAACACAGTGGTTCTTTTTTTTTCTAAATTCGACAGTCTCAGAGCTTATCTGCCCAGCTAACAGGCTACTAAATGATGACATTAACAAATTGCCCTCCTTCCACTCCTAGAAACAGCATTATCCACTAATTGCACAATGGCTTTTGCACAGCTGCCTTCAGTGTGTGCGTGCCAGGATGTGCAGAAGCAGATTTCCCAGAGCAGCCCAACGCCCAGGAGATGGCACTCTTTCATAGCTCTTGTGCACACCTGGTCTGTTCTACTGCTGCTAATACAGCAGTCAGGGTAAATAACTTTCCTTCAGAAGTGATAATTTTCTGGTAAAATGATCAGCAAATGGAATTCTCCGAGTTCAAAAGTCTTAGTGGAAAAATACCAGACGAGTCTGAAGCTTTCCTTTCTGATGCCAGCGTATGAAAACTTTTTCCTGACCGACTGAATCAATTCCTTTACTAACTAGTGGTGTAGAAATAGCTTTTTTCTTTATTGGCAAATAATTTCCCCAGCTGCTAGTTTCAGTCCAATGCCCAAGGTTGTCTGTTGCAAAAATATTCTTGCAGATAAAAGCGAAATGTAATACTTGGACTGCCACATAAGACACACTGGGAGTGATAAATGAAAATAAAAGTGCATGTTGTCTGATTCCCATGTGCACCATTACCCGGGGCTTAGTGGGATTTAACCAGCTAATCCCCATGTTGGTTTTGTTATCGTGCCATTACAGGGAGTGTATTCAGTAAGGCAGCAACAGCAGAAGATAAGGCACTCTCTGCAGGTGAGGAAGAGAGCACAGGAGCCAAGCTTCTGTCCACAGGTAAGCAGGGGATTTGAGGACCAGGGTGTCGTGGTTTAACCCCAGCTGGCAACTAAGCACCACC
>NW_009194554.1:0-9475 GCF_000690835.1 Fulmarus glacialis | reverse complement strand
CGAATTCATGTCCTACTTCCCATCGGCAGGCAGGTGTTCAGCCATCTCCAGGAAAGCAGGGCTCCATCACGCGTAACGGTGACTTGGGAAGACAAACGCCATCACTCCAAACGTGCCCCCCTTCCTTCTTCTTCCCCCAGCCTTATATGCTGAGCATGACGTCGTATGGTATGGAATACCTCTTTGGTCAGTCGGGGTCAGCTGTCCCGGCTGTGTCCCCTCCCAACTTCTTGTGCACCCCCAGCCACTCGCTGGTGGGGTGGGGTGAGGAGCAGCAAAGGCCTTGACTCTGTGTAAGCACTGCTCAGCAGTAAGGAAAACATCCCTGTGTTATCAACACTGTTTTCAGCACAAATCCAGAACATAGTCCCGTACTAGCTACCACGGAAAAAATTCACTCTATCCCAGTCAAAAGCAGCACACAGGGGAACAGGTACCTCTTTCTTACTTATCTGTGCTGGTCTGGGGTACAGGCAATGCTGGTACAGGCAGAGAGATTCCCGCTGTGGGCTCACGTAGGGTAACAGAAAAGGGTATTCATTGCATTGGTTACTCCACTCAGGGGGTAGGTGCTCGGTTTGCCAGCCCAGAGCATCTCTGCCAGTACAGCTCGGGGGCCAGACTGCAGCAGTACACATGTCCCTGTAGGCGTACGCCTCCCAGTTTTGGGGCCAAGCACTGCAAACCTGTGTTGAAAATTTAGGTCTCGCCATGCATGAAGCCTGTCCTGTTGGCCTAGGGCAAGCTAGCATCACAGCTTGGGAAAGGAAGGCTGGTTACACCACCCCACCTTCATCTCTGTGAGGAGGGCAGATCCCCTACATATGGCACGAGCCCTAGCCTTTGTGCTTTCCAAAAGGCTGTGCCCACCTAAGCCCATCAATGGCTTGTGCCAAGGCACAGAAAGCTGCCAGAACCACATGAGATGCCCCATCCAAATTCATCATCCAGGGCCTGCATCCTCCCCCCGCTGCCACCCCTCAAGGCAGCTTGCTCAGCTTGTCTGAGAAAGCCTTCCCACCAGACAGTCAAGAGCGGCAATCCCAAAAATGCACAGCACTACAGAAAAAACAAAAACAAACCAACCCCTCTCCCAATGCCCATGTCAATTTAGAAATGAACATAATTTCTCCTTTGCTAATTGCAAATACTGGGCACAGTCTGAATGAAACCATCTGCATTTGTGACTTAATTAGACCATGGTTTTTCAAATGGAGGAAAAACAATCCACTGGGATACAAACCTTTCCTCTGGGGCAGTTTCCTGTCTTTCAATCTTATATCCTGTTAAGTGTTCTAAAACAGTTAGTTGCTATATTTTCTCTCTAGGCTCTGAACTTATTAAAAACATCCATTAAAGATAAATGTTAGACCTATTCTTTGCCCCTGCCTGCCCTTAACACAGACAAATGCAGTGTCTGTTGGTGCCCTCTCTTGAAATAGAAGATGGTGGTAACATCAGGAAAACTAATGGTGTGGTACAACCCTAACTTCAGCTGAGTGATACAACACTAATGAATCAACTACTTGCTTTTTTTTGCTTTTAAAACCTCTGTTTTAATGTGAATTTCTGAAGAAAGCTGAAAACGAGAAGATTCTTGAGGACAGATGCAGAATTCCTGGCTTACATAAACTGTTTTTTTCCAATTCAGCAGCAGAGGAGACATAAGCTACCAGGAATATGTTTGCAATAAAATCGAACCTCATTGCTGCGCGTGTCACATTCAATACTGCATTACAAGAGTGCTTTCTTAGACCTTGCCAAGTTTTTCCAAGGCCATAGGAACTGAAACAGTGTCATTGCTCCTGAATTCATAAGTAAAGAAAAGATTGCTGCATTTTGCTTTTTTTTTCCAGGATTTTTCAGTGGGCTGACAACCATGTTAACCCAGTGTCAACGATGCCAGCCCATTGCCTGCACATTTAAGATGTTTAAACACCAGCAGAGATGGGCAGGGACCATAACAGGTGAATGAACACATACATTTGAACATGTAGTTAGGATATTGTGTAGTGTGGGATCCCCAAGAAGGCATGTATTAGACCTTTGCGGCTAGCACCTCTCTTGTTTGTCACTGAAAGTAAGTCTGCCCTTTGGGAGGTAAATTTACCATCCGTCTCCTCGGTTACTTCCGTGGCTCAGAAGTACCAGAGAAACCTGTTGGGCTGTTGTCCCTGCACAGTCATTACCAGTTCTGTAGTGTAAATCATAGGATCACAGGCTAATATGGGTTGGGAGGAACCTCTGTAGGCCACTTGGTCCAGCCCCTCACCCAAAGCGGGTCCAGCTGGAGCAGGTTCCTCAGGGACATGCCAGGTTGCATTTTGAGTATCTCCAAGGATGGAAATCCCGTAACATCTCTGGGCTTCTATTCTGGGTTTTTCCCTTGTTCCAAATTGTATCCATCATCTCTCAATCCCATTACTGTTCACCTCTAAGAAGAATTCGACCATCTTCTTTACACCCTCCCATCACAGAGTTGTAGACAGCTGTGAGATCTCCCCTGAGCCTTTTCTTCTTAAGGCTGAGCAGACCCAGCCTTCTCAGCTTCTCCTTCTGTGTCCATAAAACACATATATCTTTTGTAAAATTTGATTAACAGTGCCATGCCTCTGCACGTACTGGCTTTCTCATCTCCATTCCCGATTCACTTCCCAGTAGTTCTTACAGAGCACCTTGCCCTGCTCATCACAGGCTGCAAAATAAATGCACTTTAAAAAGTAATTATTGCGATTTGAGCACAAATGAATGCAGCCTGGGAATGGCAATAAGATGGCAGCAGTAATGCAACCAGGGAATCCAACCCTGGGTAGTCAAACTCTTAAAAATTTAGTGGAAGTCACTGCAGTTTTGGTATTATTTCTGCTAATAAAGCATCTAATTAAAAAACTATTAAACATGTGTCAATTAATAATTTGAGTCCCTTAGATAATTTCTGCTAAAATTAACATTTCAGTTGCATCAAGGATGTTTTAATGAACACCACTAACAGGAATATCTCTCTAATTAACTCAATGTCTTTAAAACAACAAGGCAATTTTAGAGTAGTTTGCTCTTATCCCTGCATCAATTATGCTTGAAACTCTGAGATTTTATAAGTTTGGTCATGCCTGTTAGAAAATAATAGTAAAAAAATATTGTCAGATATTAATAGAAAAATTGTATTACAGCTCACTTGGCTTTAATACTTTGCTGTTGTTTCTGAAAAAAATATTTGTGGTATTTGTCGGGAGCAAAGGTTTTAGATAAAAATGAAAGGGATTCAAACCAAGTTTGAAATTCACACTTAGCTGGAAGAACGTCCTGGTAGGAAGGATTCGAGGGGCTGGAGACTGGTCAGAGAAGCATCATAGGTTTTGGCCAGTAAAAAGGCAAGAGGAGGTGAAAAGTATGCCCCTTTCTCTGAAGGACTACTAGGCGTTTTCATTTCCCTCTGCAGTCTTTCCTTCAGACTCAGGCTGTTCATCACAGCATAGACGTCCCAGTATCACAGGGTTTTGTTTAGATACAAACACCTTGAGTTGGAGAAGCATCCTCACGCAAGCACAGTGCTTCAATACAATTTGCTCCTTTCTCAAGCCAGTAGAGTGGCTGCACTGCTCTTAGCAAGAGGTTTTGGGAGCCTCTTCTGCAGCTCACCCTCTCCCTCCACAGCAAGGATGGGCAGGCAGCCCGCTTGCTGGTGGTGGGAGCGCCTGTGGGCAGCCTGTGGCTGGCCCATCCTGGTGTGCTGAGCAGCTTCCAAGCTAACAGCATACTAACTAGCTGGTGTGCCGAAGGGTCTGCAGGGCCTGGTGCAGCCCCCAGCTGCTTCACCAGTTTAGATGGGTGAAGGGAAGTCTAACCGTAATAGCAGTCTTGAGACCCCTTTTGGAAATCCCTCTCTCTAGGACTGAGGCTTCAGACATGGTCCATTCCCTTTCTGGAACAGAGCTCGACCTCAGTTTGTGTCCAGATGTGCTTCCAGACTAAGACTAATCCACCAGGTTGATAATTATAAGGTTTTAAAGCTTACAGGTTTATTTGAAGAAATAGGCAATGTTCAGACAAACAAAGAAGTGCAAACTGGCATGGAGGTTTGTTTTCCCATCCCTACTTATTTTAAATTGAGTGGTAAGAGCTTTCTATTAAATGAAAGGACAGTCCTCAGCGTCTTGTTCAGTTCCCTGGCAGGGCATTACCATTTTCAGCTTAACACCTTGATGCTTTGATCTCAAAAATACATAATTTCAGGGTTTTATACCCTCAAAGACATTTAGTCATCAGGAGCAAACAGAAGTTTACATAGACACTGGTGATCACTCAAGCCCTAGTTTAAGCATAATTAATAATCCCTTGAAATGGCACGTAGTTCCTTAGATATCCCCTCTTTCACAGACAAGGTTTAGCTGATGCTGTGGCAGCCATGGGTCACTTGATTATGAAAGCTGGGAAGTTTAACATACCCTTTTCGCACTAGCTCACACAGCTGGACCCCTTCACAGCAGAAAGAAGTCAGAAATGAAGACGGTCTAATGAAAATTCCTACATGCACTTCTTGAATATTGCATGCATTACAGCTAGATGAAGCCTATTTCCATACAATCACCTAGTTCTTTCCAAGTTTCTTTTCAAAATCACTACAACCGATTCTTTCGTAATTCAAGGTCTGTCTATGAGCAGTCTTCCTAAAACTGCTCATCCATTATCCAAACACTTTTAAAGGCCTGCATTTGAAAAAAAATCCCTCAAATTCACAGCTTCATTTATCTCAGAGTTTTTATCACTGATTGGAGAGTAAGATTTTAAGGACAGAAGCTTTACATTTGAAGAACACTTTCTAAAAGCCTATCAAATGTATATGGGAAAGGTGCCTCTTTTATAATTTCCTTTGTAAGCCCCAATGGGGCTTACATATTATACATGGAATAGATTACATTTTTCACATCGTTAAAATCTATTTGTAAAAAAATGCATCAAAATATTGGACCATGTTTGACCTGATTAATATGTAATGAAAAGAAGAAATAGAAAACATCCAAGCAAGGTAAGGACTGTGGCTGAAAGCAGAAAAAACAAGTTATCTATGCCCAATTTCCACACAGTGTACTCCAGTGTCCCCATTCCCTACCTCCTCCTTCCCACGCGGTTTGATAACTTCTGCTTTTTCACAGGTAGACAGATCAAAGCAACAAGGATAAAAACAGCGCAAAGAATTAGGCGACTAACAAAAGGCCTTGAATGCTTTGGGAAAACTTCCCATTTTTGCCAGTTCCCATATCTGGGAGCCACCCTGATGGTTTCTTCCGCTGTGGTCCTACGCTTAAATAAAGAATATATGCTTTAATACTGAGAGCATGGCACCTCCTCAAAGTCTGGCTGCCTGGGCTCAGGTCCCTGAGAACCACACACCCCAAGCAGTCAAGCAGTCATTGATGTTTCAGGTCAACCATAACTCTTTGACCACTATTCAGAAAGCTACTGGCAAGCACCACCGCTGTCTGTGGAACATAACTGCACTGGTCTTGCTCTACAACATCTTATTTTATAAGCAAAGACAGTCTGAGCAAGCAGCAAAGTCCCCATGGCTTGATAATGGAGACCTTTGCAAACAGTACCGTAAATAGCTGTAACTGTAGTGGAAAAGTCATTGGCTAACCATGGAGTGGAGTACTGACAAGGAATGGTGTAACTTACCTGTCAAATGCAATAGGTGCTTTGGCATATGATCACTTGCAAGCAGTGTATTTTAATGATTACCACCCATCAGCAGAGCTATTGTAATGGCTCCTAGGATTACTTTTAATCCACCTTGATTGTCTGAAAAAAATGCAATTGCTTAACTCACTTTCACAGAAGTTTAAGCCAATAGTTTTTTTCTCCTCCAGGAGCAGCAGCCCAGCACCCGCACGTGTTTGGTAAAGGCAAAGTTGCCACAGAGTTTAAAGGGACCTTGCTAGCCAACCTTAAGCACTGCGTGGGGCAGCATGTACTTTCTGTATCACACAAGCCATCACCGTGCCTCTCCTGTGCATGCACCACTGTGCCTTCTTCCAGTCTGATCACAGCTCAGCTGGCCAGCAGTAGGTTGTTAGGAGGCAGTAATGGGATGCATGTTCATGCACAGCACATATCCCTGCCGTGGCTCCGTCGCAGTGCAGCAGCGCTGGATAGGCAGCAAAGCCGCAGGGATGAAGAACCCCGATTCTGCTCAGCTGCTGTGCTAGACTGTTGACACCTCTCTTCCCCTAACCAAGCAAAAAGATGTTTTTCAAAGCTTTTGTGCGCCTCTTGTCTTGCCTAGATGTTGTGTGGGCACCTGTCCCATATATCTTACACCATTTACTTGCTGTGTCACAATTAGGAGACAACTGCATAGAAAGAAACAAAGGAAAAGCAGTTTTCTGCATGATCAATCAAGGCATTTCTAGGAGTTTCTGGTCCTGTTCATTTTCAATAAAAAGTGGCAAGCAGTAAAATATGGGAAGAAGGAAAAATTCTTCTTCAGACATTTTCCGTCATTTTACAGTTAAACTCAGGGTTTCTGCTCTACAACACAAACCACCAGTTCTTTGCAAAAAATATTAGAACTAGCTGCAGAGAAAATCATTTTAAAGCCATGGCACAATTTCACATCTGTTGTGCAAGCTTGGCATTTACCTAGCTTTCATCCAAGACCTATCAGCCCCTTCTGACATGTGGTCTTCGTCTTAATCTTATAAACCACCGCTAATAAAATTGATGGTTTTCTGCTAAGGGTGCAGCAAATAAATGGAACATATCTGTCCCGTGCTCTGTCTGGACAGGGAAGACCTTTTGATGATGCTGGTGTCTCATTGTACAGGTTTAGTTTAACCAGCCTGGACTGCGATTAGGTTTTTCTTTTTTATGGCTTTCTTAAAAATGAACTCTGAAGATTGATGCGTTGTACCAGTCTAACTGAAAAGTATACAAACACGACTGATTAGCTGGGCTGTCTAGGCCAAAGTGTTATGATTAAGATTCAAGAGAGCTCTTATTCACTTCTAATAAAACTATGTACCTCGGGCTATATTTAATTACCAGAGCCTTTAGCCCGTACTGCAATCAGCATTGACACTTGTCTGTGATCTGCTGTATTTCCCTTCAGCTGTTGTGGCAGAGAGGTTTTTGGCATTTCCACTTCTAAAGCCTATCACCTGAGAAACAGCATCTAAGGTGTCAATGGCATGTCCATTTATTCTCCTTGGAGCATTTTCCATTGATTTCTCCAAGAAGATGACCTGACCTGCCGGTCTGGGGTTTTCCAGAATTCTCCAATACCATCAGCAGTAGTCCAATTGTCATGTAAGAGGTGAAATACTATTATCACATCATTATATGCTTGATTTTGAAGGGGTTATGGTGGCCACAGTTTGAAGCATACGTGAGGAAGCATTTGTAACATGAGGTCTGCCGTGAATGGCGCTTCAAGCAGTCCCACTCACGTCACCTCAGGCTGCAGCGACCCACGCTGGGGCAGGGACAGCAGGGAGCAGAGTGGCAAGAAGTGGTTAACACAGGCTAGAAGGAAGCGGGCAGTGGCCCCTGCAGAGAGCACAGAGGAGGAAGAGTTGTGGGAATGATTGTGATGTCACACAAAACACAAGACGATCTTTTCAATACCCCTAGCATAGCCCAACCTCAGAGATGATGGAAGGAGCCAGGCAAAGCTCTGATATGAGTAGGCTGACACAAATGCAGCGAACTGTGTGATAGTGCCTAAAACAACAATACCTCATGCGGCCCCCCAGGTTTACAGCAAAGCACGCTCTACATTTGCAAAGATTTGCAGGTCTGACTATATGTCTTCCCCCCTCTCAAAAGCAGTCAGAGGCCTGACAGGACCCAGCTGTCTCACAGAGGGTGAATTCAGTCCATCCTGTGTAGAGGGAGTCCCTGTGATGCTGGTGTCCCAGCATACTGGAAACATATGGCGGCAGGGCTTCCCAAGACAGGGCACAGGCTGTGGCTCACTCTGTAGCGCTGGCAGGGTGTTTCACAGCTCTTCCAAGAGTGTGCAGACGGGACCTGTGTGGGTTCCCCTTTCCCCTCTCACTCTCAGCTGCTGGTGTATTAGAATAGCCCTATTTCTGCAAGTTACCTTTAGGCCCAGTGAATCTTATTCATAGATGAATCAAATGTCTCCTGGTTGGCCAGTCCTTTCCTACACCTGTGCTGGCAACACCAACTTCGCTTCTAAGCCTTCAACAAATGCAGTGAATCTGAGGGTTGAAAAATGAATTTTAAAATAGAATGTTTAAAGCATCTTGTCTATAGCTGTCATTAGCAACTCCGTCATGGTAGATTAAAAAATATTCCTTCATCTGTTCCCTATATGACTGGTACAGATGAAGTTAAATGCTCTTGCTGCTAAGTACCCTGCTCTTGCCTGTGCTATCAGACTGTGTCCTTTCTGCAGCTTTTGAGCTTGTGATACTAAACTCCTGCCAAACTTCTCAGAGATAACACAGAAGCCAAGACCCTCTTGGATCCCTCTCCTCCGGTATGGATGAGGTGACGATGGGAACTGCACATCACAGAAGACTGGCTGAGATAAAAATTCTCCGCTTACTTGCCGAGCTTTGCAGCATTGCATGAGCTGGGCACATGCAGGGTCTATTGTGTTGTTCCTGCTGCATCTACACAAACAGGTAAGCTCAATTTTACAATGTCAGTGACTAAGGGTGTAAGACTAAGCACATATATATATATATACACACACATACACACACATTCCTTCATTTATTTTTCCTTTGTTCATGCATCATGCAGTTTCTTCTTCAGCAAGAATTTTATGGAGAGGTGGGCAGAAAGAGTCAGAGCCTTTCCTTTGCCTCAGACTGTGATACATATAAGCATATATGTAGATTTAGATTTTTTTTTTTACAGAGCATCTTTCTATGGAGGCAATGATGATCTACATTTGTTCTTTCAATCCTATTTGTGGGAAACCTGATCTTTTTCCTTAATGCAATGTGTGAAGTATCAGTTGTTTTAATTCTACTTCAAACACCAACCCTAAGTCAAAAGTTTATGTATGAACAGGGGACTGAACCTTGCACTGAGAAACCAGAATACAAAAGAAACTAGGTGCACGTACTAATGAACGAATCAATCAGCCGAGAGCACATACCACCAAGGGGAGACAGCAGCTTCTACTGATTAGAATGAGATACGAACAACTGATAGTAGGTTTTACTTTTGTCTCTTGCATGTACTTTCTGTAAGGCCTTTCATAGATTAGATTATTTGTACAATCATGGAATCATAGAATAGATAAGGTTGGAAAGTACCTTTAAGATCATCAAGTCCAACCGTTAACCTAACACTGCCAAGTCCACCACTAAACCATGTCCCTAAGCGCCCCATCTACTCGTCTTTTAAATACTTCCAGGGATGGTGACTCAACCACTTCCCTGGGCAGCCTGTTCCAAGGTTTTCCCTTGCAGTGAAAAAATTTTTCCTAATATCCAAC
>NW_009194553.1:0-22584 GCF_000690835.1 Fulmarus glacialis | reverse complement strand
CTGAATCGGTGTCTTGAAGTATCATGCTGGTATGAATGGTGGCTGAGGTTAACCAACAGCAACACCCCCCACTGCGCTGTTTGGCAGGTGTGCCTGCTGTCTGTGCAGTCCTCCTGCCTCTTGACTTTCTTTAGTTTTTATTAAACCAAGCACTGGTGAGCCAGCTCAGCCCCGATAGATGATCTGAATGTCACCGTGTGTTTTGCAGGCACAGCCTTCAGCTTCTTTTAAGGATTTATATTTGTGTGGCTGCACAGGTATGAACAAGAGCACTGCTTAACATGTGGTGTCTGCTGGAAGATGTTAGGACACTGCTGAGCCCAGAGGACTGGGAGAAATGCTTCCTTCAGAAAAGAGCATTTGGTACAGAATATAACTTCAACTTTGAAATGCAGCCCTGAATTCTGTTTTTTTTTTTCTTAAATAGAGACCTCCTGAATAGTGAGAGTGGGTATTAATGACATTTGTGGATCAGAGGGAGCCAAGAACAATCTTTAGAGTTCAGGGAAAACAAGCAAAATAATGAAGGCTGCACACATAGTGCCTGACCTGTCCTGTCACAGCAGAACCAGATTTCCTCTCCAGCTGTTAAAAGGAAGGAGAGTCACAAGACTTTGTGCCAGAATTTGGTCAAGATGGAAGTCTTTTTAGGAGTAACAACAAACATAGGATATTTACAAAGAGATTTTGGAAGTGGGGAAGGAGAGACGCTGCCCTGCTTTTTGAGGAAAATCTCACAAATGAGCCAACATTGAACGTGCAGAGACAGAACTCAGAGTTTGAATAGTACCTTTTGTCTCATTTGTAAGCAGTGATTTGTCTTGATGAAATAGCTCTTTAGTACAGCTTGTGATAGGTAATCTTGCAACTATTTTTTTTATTTGAGCAATTTTTTTAAAGAAGTCTTGAAATAACAGTTGTTTTGGCACAAAAGCCTTGATGCCTTAGGAATTTACAAATACAGTAATATGAATAAGCTGGAGATGTTAAATAACTTTTCTTCATCTAGCTGGCATGCATCTTTTAAGTGTGGCGATAGGGGTTGTCTGTATAAAATGTTGCTCAGGAAATGGCAGTGGTTGGCTTGGTACGGTTTAAAAATTGCATGTGTAATGGAAGATAACCTGCATGGTTGCTTGTGAAATAATCATTTCCTTCCCCATCTTCAGTGTGATGACTACTATGTTATCTGGACACTTCTTCTGAAAACTTAGGAGTTAGAGACATATAAGCATGCGGGGGAAAAGTATGCATGCTTTTTGATTAAAATGTCTTTTATGCTTTCTGTGTGTGTAAATCTCAAAAGGTCCGTTAATATTTTTGTGGGTAAAAATAAGCAGTGACCCTTGATTACTGTCTGTTCTTCTGAAATACTAATAGTAGCTTCTATTATTTTAAATGCTTAAATTACTGTAGCCAGTTTACTGCTATTCTAAGGGGCTTCCTTATTTCAGGCCTTGTCTTGGCAAATGAACTGTCAAATTTCTTTACTTCTAAGAGCTGTGAGAATAATTCAACTTCAGGAATACCTACTAAAATATGTCTAGTTAATTGTGTGGCTTTGAGGAGGGATATTAAAACAGATAAGTGTTCTGGTTTTGTGTTTTTTAAAATGCTTTCATCCATGGTTTTCTGGTTTATGTGTATGTTCTGAAACTTTGGCCAAGTTGCATGCACTTCCACTTTAGTAGGGTTTATGCGCACATATGCGTGAGATGGGGATTTTTTTCTGGTTTACTAGAAAGATTTTATCTTTCCCTCCCCTCTGCCATTTCCCTTTTGTAGAGTGAATCTCTGGTGGTTTGTGATGTTGCTGAAGACCTGGTGGAGAAACTGAGAAAATTCCGATTTCGTAAAGAGACCAACAATGCTGCCATTATAAGTAAGTTAAAAAACACGTCTGACAAAAATTGCAAGGTTGCAATTGCAATTTGCTGCAATTGCAGCAAATCCTATCTCCTCTTTTCCTTCCCATGTAATGCTGCTGCTCTAACAGGTAAATGTGAGCCAAGAGACTGTTTCTTGTATGAATTTCAGTACTTCCAATTCTGCCTATAATTTTAACAGTAAAGCAACACTGTTCTTGAAGCAAGACTTCACCTGCTCTTAGTATTTATACTTAATTGTGGCTCACAGTCTACCACTGGTTGTAAAATGATAGTAAAAAATGTTAAGGCACGGTCATTTTGAGTTTGTAAATTTTGTAGTGTTTAAGTAGTGGAGTTTGACATTTCTGTCTTTGAAATTTGAGAAGAGCGTATTGCAATGAACAGTGCTTAGACTGTGCACTTCTCGTAACTTCAGTGATTGTGTGAAGTCATGGGATAGACTGAAGAAGCAGGATGGAAGCACAAGGAATATACTTGTGGGGAAATGTTAAAGTTTCATGCATACACTGTATAAATTGATTGAAAAAAACACTGATCTATGTTTTATTTTGGTTTGTAGTGAAAATCGACAAGGATAAGCAGTTGGTGGTACTGGATGAGGAGCATGAGGTTTGTTAAATGAATTGTAAATAAGAGTATCTTCAGCCTGCAATGTATTGTTGTCTCTAAGGTACTGCCTTAGTTTCAAATTGTTATCAAACTCTTAATCTAATTTGGGTCATGAGCTTATTTAAATGCATGGTCACTCTGCATGTAAAGCACAGCACTATTAATAGTGGAACTATGCAGAAGAAATTGAGTTGACTAATTAATTGCACAAAAAAGTTACTTGAAAGCTGTGATGATACAACTATGTAAAAAGCATCTTTGGCACCTGCTGGCATTTTGAAGATGTGTTTCCACGTAGATCTGCATATTTGACTCTGAGCTGATCTGCCATCAATTAGAAGCTAGGATTACTAATCCTCTGCATATTATGCAGGTGGCATAATAAGGTCAGCACAGCATGTAGTGTTTCTTAATGGTACATAGGGCAAAATTAAATCCTTTCCAGGGATTTGGGCATTAACCGTAGCTCTTATTCCCTAGAATGTAGAAATTAATGTAACATTTAAATAGAATGGGGACTCTTTTGTGCTTGCTCAAGGAGGAAGGACTGAATTTTTCAAAAGCACCATTTATGTAGCTGATTTTAACAGAAATTTGGTGTGTGCTTGCTTACTTCTGTTTAGCACTAGAGTTAGAAAAGCGTGGTAGCTGCCAGCATATCCAACTAGAGCCAAAAATGTTTTCTAAACTCATTATGCCTAAAATAGGGATGATTATTCATGCTAACATTAATTCTATGTTTAGTCATAGGAATCTATTAGCCCACAAGTTTTCCTAAACTGCTCTAGTAATTTGTGTGAGAGATCATTATCAGTTTAACTGTAGATGTACATCTAACTTACAGCTGTTTCACTGTTCCATTATTCTGCTTTAGCCTTCGTAGTATACCTTCAAGTGCAAGATCATTTGTTCAAATATTGCTTGTGTTTAATGTTTCCAGGGTATTTCTCCCGATGAGCTAAAAGATGAGCTGCCTGAGAGACAACCTCGATATCCTTCTTGTGCTGCTGGCATTTGCTCTTACTCCTGGAAGCTGTTCAAAATGTTCAAAGCTGGACTTCACCTTTTTAAGCCAATGCTTGCCTGTAGTGTGACTTTACTGATATTTTATTTGTGAGATAACCTGGGGATCAGTTCTCATGATGCACTGAACAGTTGTCCCACTTGTTGAAACAATGACTGGCACATTTAAGCCTTTCCTGAGATTTTTATTTCCTTTTAGACTATATAATGTTTGGGGAAGTAAAGTGAAGCCACAATGCTGTTAATGTAAAGAAGTGAGTAAAACGTACCAGTTTCTATGTGGCTACTTCTAAATACAGAAAACTGCCTGTGTAACTTAGGATCTGTTTTGGTACTTTCTCAGTATGTGGCCCTTGCTATTTTGCTGCAGTTACTGATTCTGGGAGTGCTGTAGGCATGCGATCTAGGGAAGAATCCCTATATTTAAAAAAAAGGAAAAAAAGAGGGACATGTAAATTATTCTTTATCTAGATGAAAGGAGTACTTAAGTTATAAGTGAAGAAAATATCTGCCTCCATTATCCTCAAAAGCTGGCTGGCACTATTCCACATGCCATTCTGAATCTTTCCTTTCATGACCATAGTGCAGTAGGAGGCTATAAAGCAGGAGTCCTAGCTAAAGCTTGAGTTCAAATTCAGCAAAACACCTGAAACAATGAAGTGCTTAGTCTGCAAAGAAAGAATTTGGCTTTCGTTAAGCCAGAAACGCATTGGTGGGTGTGGGAAGTCTTCTTACAACGCTGGGAGAGGAATATTTGCGATGAAAGGGTGATTTTTAGCTCTCTGATGTGAAACAGTAATACAGAGACAGCCCTCACACCCACCTGTGGTAGAGGTTGGTAAAGACGGGCGGCATCAGTTCTGAAAGTCAAATATGGAAGTGAAAACAGGAGAACAGTGAGACTACTTATCAAACTTAAAGCATCTTCTAGAATGCAAGACTGACTTGTGCCTGCATCAAGCTTTGATAACTGAGGATTATATCCTAATAAAATCATTGATTTCTTAGTTTCTTTAACCTCAGAAAAAACATTTATTGTGTATAGTTACAAGTATCAGCATGATGATGGAAGAGTTTCTTATCCATTGTGCTTTATCTTCTCCAGTCCAGTTGGTGAGTGAACATTGTGAATGGTAGCTACTATGTGCTGTAAATACGGGGATAATCTTTGCTATGGAAGATAAAATGAGTGCTTAATGCTCAAATAGTGGTTCAGATGCTTCAGGCTAGATTTGCTTATGCTACTGCTGGAAGCAAGGCACTACAAAGCTATGGCATTATCTGGAGACCTTTGGCAGAGAGGAATCTCTAGTGTATTAGCTCCATCCTCACCATCAGCTCACGGCAAGTGTAGACACTTCCATCTGCCCAGATCTCCCTAGTCGCTAGAGGTTTTCTCTGCCTCTGGGGTTTACATTTAGGGCACTTAGGAGGTATGGTAGAAGAGATTCTCTTTTCCATTTCTGAAAGCTGAACAGAAACGTTAGTTTCCTGCATAGCTGGCCAAAAGGTGTGTCTTTCTAAATGTGCCTGCCCACTGTGTTCTCAGTGGTGTGCTCAGGAAAGCCTGGAGCACTCTGCATCTATTCATGTAGGTTTAACCTAACGTGTTTCCTGTCACCCTCTCCTCAAATCTTGGGGAATCCTCAAAATGTGACCAGACAAGGCTCAGGAAATGAGTGAGGAGAGGGCTGGAAGATACCCGCTCTGTTCCTGAGGGTTTTTCTTCACTTCTGTCCATCTTGCTATTTGGATGTTAGTGACTGGGTGGAAGAAATTCCTTTCCTTCTCGGAAGGGCATGGGAACCCATGTCTACCCATGAAAGGAACAGAATTCTGTAAAGGGGTTAGGATGGGATTAGAGAGGAGGGTTTTCCAGGGGGCCTGTATGTAATGAGCACCAACAGAGGATGCCTCCAAACAGTGCTGTGATGTGAAGGTCTGAAGGGCTGTCATAACTATGGGTGAAAAGGAGAAAAAGAGGACTCCATAACCCAGATCTGGGCAGGTGAAAGTGCTGGGTGAACAGACTATGTTCAAGGAGAAAGAGACTGTAATCTTAGATCGTCCCAAGTTTATATAAAGCAGTAGCTTCCTCTGCTTGTGTCAGAGCAACCCTCAACATAAACATACCTGCGCAGGGAACTGTGTAATTTTGATAGAAGCCAAATAACCTGTGACTTGATTGGACTTACAGAGCTGAATTGCTCCTGTGGCTTCCATCTGTGTTCTGAATTGTAATAGGGTAGCTTGCTGGTATTACTGGATTATCCTTGTTATCTTCTGGAAAAAGATAAACTGATTGCATTGTTTTACCCTTCATTACTCAGAACTAGAATAACTAGGTAGGTAAAAGAGTTCAGCAACTAGTGAGCATGTTCTTCTGTAGTTACCTGAGAATCTTTGTATGAATGTTACGGGTGTTACTTCTCTTCAGAAGAATAGGTACTTTGAGAGTTGGAACAGCAGTAAGAAACTTCCTGGGAGACCTTGAAGTAGCAAAGCAGGCAGACTTGTAGTACTTCATAGGAAAAGAGAGCTTAGACAATGTTCTTTATGGGTGGCAAGATTCAAAAGTACACTCATATCTAGAAACTTCTAAACAAGCAACTTCTAAAGAAAAGCCCTTTTTCTTTCTTGAGGTTTTCTGTTTCAAAAAATTTTCTGCAAACCTAAGTTAGTGGTTAGACTGATACTGGGGTCAGAAACAGTGAACCATTAGCTGGGACTCTAAGCAGTAGTTAACGTCAACTGTGACTGAAGTTGCTCTCTGGGGCCGGGGGGAGTAATTTTGAGCTACCAATTCAGTTGGGGGATTTGGGGAGAGATTAAGAGAAAGAACAACAGATTCAAACTGACTTGATTTGTTCTCAGTTTGACTCCAGCTCAAAGGCATGTGCCATAAAGATCTGTATAAATGTAATTAGCAAAGACATGGGAATCTTCCAGAAATAGCAAGAAGGCAGAGAATTGAATGTAGTGTAATCGGCACACTACTGTAGTGGCGGGAGGTACTGCTTTGTTGGCTGTTGTGATTCAAGTTTGACTGCTGCAATATTTGATGTTAGCTCTAAGCGGAAATACAGGTGCATGTTGAGACCACTAATTCAACCTGCACAACTATTACTTCTGGAAATGCTTTTCAAGTACTAGATATGAAAGTAAGAGCAAGGATGATAATGTATATAAAGAAATAGGTCACTTTTCTGAATGGGGACTTCAGCTTTCAGTTTGGATTCTTTAAAAAAAAAAATCTTGTTTTTGAAGTGTTGCAGTCAAAATAACTAAACAAAACCTCTTTTTTTTCCACACAACTACAGGATGTAAGCCTGAACAGCAGATGATGTATGCTGGAAGCAAGAATAAGCTTGTACAGACAGCTGAACTCACTAAGGTATAATTGACTATATAATTGAAATAACTGTCTCCTGCTTAAGTGCAGGTTGCAGAAGCTGTTTTGTGTCTCGCTTGCACCTGTCACAAGAAGGGTGTTATGAGACTTTGTAATTACAGTAAACAGGTTCTGTTTTAGGAAGACTGAAGGGAGGGGTATATGTGGAGATTTCTGGAGTTCTAGGGTACAGGAAGAACAGTGTTTGCTAAAACTAAAATACCCATCGGTATGATGGATGTCTTTATGTTGGGGAATGAATTTATTGATGGGAAGAATAGACTGAAGTCTTAGTATGGTGTGGTGCGGACTAGTTTTTCTGCATGGTTTATGGGGTTGTATGCTTGCAGAACGTAGCCTTCAGAATATGTAACATAGTGCCAAGTGCTGAACAATTCTAAATCTTCCTGTGTTTGCTTCCTCCACTACTGAGACCAGAAGAAATCATTGCATTCACTAGGTCTAGGTGTATATATATTTTTTTAAAAAAATTGCCACCTAATTGTCATTTTGGAGATTTCTGAAATCTCTGCTTAATTGGCACCTAGATATCTTAAATTTTTCGTTTCAACCAGTAAAGCTAAATAGAGTCAGTGGTCACTTCAGGTTTTTCATACTATGTGAAATGAGCACACCATTCCCCAACAGCACCATTCCCCAACAGCACCATTCCCTTTTTGTCTTCCTTATCCTGACTGAATGTGTTAACATCCCAGTGAAAATGTATATTGGGGCAATAAGAGAACTGTGAACTCCTACCTCTTCCAACTATACCTCGTAAGAAAGGACCTCTCTGTTTTAAATTAGATGTCAAATTGACAGGAGTCAGTAGGAGGAAAGCAGAAGATGAGATGGTGGAAGCAATCAGTGCAGCCCCAAGAAATCTTTGTCTGTTGAAACTGCATCTTAGAGGCCCGAGAACTCTAGCATCTTTGATAGAAAGGAAGAATTCCTTGAGGAGGAAGGCAGTTTTCAGTGAGTGAGAAGGAAGAGTTGATGAGAAGGTGAAAGCCTGGGGACTAGTTGTATTGGAGTTACTATCACCTGTCAGGTGGGAGAAATTCAGTCTGAAAGGCTTTTGAATGAAAGCCTAGGAGTGGATATAGAGGACCATGATCATCTTCCTTCTGAAGCTGGAGAAGATGGCCTGTTTCCAGTTTGGGTTGCTTACTTGCTCTTCAAATGTGCTTTATTCTTGCCACTCACTGAGCCACGTTTCATTTTACCTCACGCTGTGACTTCCTCCTGCTGTGATTTCTGCATGTGACTCAACTGAGTCCTCTTATTTTTTCAGTGGCTTGCATATTAGCTTAGCTTCTGTTAAACTGTTCTGTTCTTACAACACTAAATTTTGGGTTTTCCCGCTTTTACTTAAAAAAAAAAAAAATCAGTATTAGTTCATAGTAGTGGATCAATCACTGTCTGAATAGAAGAAGCAGTGTCCAGAGCCCACTCCAGCAGAGATGGGAAATGAGGAAGAAAAGATACAAAATTTGAATTGTTTCCTGAAGAAGATTAAAATGGTGAAATGGCTGAGGACAGGACTAAATAGGAAGTTCATTCCAAACAGCAGGTTCATTGAGAAGCTTGTTTTGTGAGCCTTACAAAATCCCATCCATTCTGTTGGCCTGAGCATGCTTTTTGCAGCTATGTACTCCATACCATTAGAAGGGCAGATAACTGATTTAGTGCTGACATAGCTTTATTTTCAGTGTTGTCAGAATAGTAACAGCAGTCTCCAGTTAAAATATTTTTCTTGGTTTTATTGCCTAGAAGAACACTTTTGAAGGCCTGTGGATTTGTAAAATTTATTTACCTGACTCTTCTGAAAAGATGATCCATTTGTGGGCATCTCAAAGACTCCAGTTACCAATACAGAATTAACTTAGCCTCTCTTCAAGGTATTAAAAAAAAAACAACCCACAAACCAAACAGTTACTTGCCCATATGCAATGTAAGGAGTATATTGGTGTCTTTGGTCTTGTTTTCTGCTTCAAGGCTATGTTAAAGGTTTGTTTAAGACTTCCGCAAGCTTTGGGTTGGTGGTTTTTGGGGTTTTTTTTCAAGTTTTCTATTCTGAGGTATCCCAGGCTTGTTTCTTACAGGGAAAACAGTATGCTACTGGATACTATGGATTTATTTCAGTTGAAAGAAGGAATAACTGTGTCTTGGGCTCAGCAAACTTCCTGAACTTTGGGCTTAATTCAGCCCAGAGGTTAAATTAATTTGTATTCAAATAGACAATCTTCTTGCTGAGATAATGCATGTGAGATGGTGCTATTTCAGAGTAACTTTAAAATGTAGTACACGTGCTGTTCTCACATATTCTTAAAGAAGAAGAACGAAGTTTAGAAATAGGAATTATGGAATTCTTGTTCAAGTTAGTAATATTCCTTGCCACTTAGTCTTGTGTATTTTCCACTGGTGTTTCTTTAGAATATTAACCGATCCTTTCAAGAAAACATGTGAAAACTCTAGGTTGGTTACTGGTTTATTACAGCTCGAACAACTTGTGTGGGAAAGTACTGATTGCATTGTATGCTTATCCCTTTCAAGTACCATCACCTCAAGAATTTATGCAGTGCAATTTTGTTTAGGTATTTGAAATAAGAAATACAGAAGACCTAACTGAAGAATGGCTGCGTGAGAAACTGGGCTTCTTCCATTAAGAAAACCTCTGTAATAAGTATTTATGTACCATCCTGATAATACTGGAACCAGACATGAATACTTAATCTAAAAAAATGCACTGTATTTACATCTGTCTCCTGCAGTATCTCTCTTGTGCAAAGTTTGTGCAAAGAATAGCAGGTCTGTCTCCTTGAAGTAACAAATCTTTGCAGGTGTTTCCTTATTTGTACCTGTTAAAAGGGAATACTCCTCTGCAGGGACTCCTTTTGCACTCTTGTGACTAATATTTCTATAACTAAAATAGTTCTGTTCTGGATTTGTAACTATCTACAAACATAATTTGGAAGCTGACGCTAACTTTTTTTGAGCTACAAATGCATCCTTATGACATATACTAGCCATTTATATGCAGAAATTGTGTACTGTCACTTACTTTTCAGACTTTTTGACTTAATGTCTTCTCAATTTTGAAAACTACTCCCTGGAAGCATTTAGTATTAAGACGACAAAATCCTTGTATAGCAAATTCATTCATTTATCTTTCCATCGAGTCCATGTGAGCTTTCTCAAATTCTTGGAACTAATTTTTGTCATTCCAGTAATTCCTCAGTTGACGGAGTCAATCTTACTAAATTTCAGGGCAAAGCTTTGACTGTCCAGTTCTCATGCTAATGTAGTCTTACAGGAACTAGGTGATAACTAAGGGCTGAATTACAACTCTGGTTACTCTTGTACCAGATGTCTTGCGTATATAACTTATTACACTGTTAACAAGTTTACCTCTTTGCTCATTTCCTGTTATATGAACACCTGTTAATACTGTGTGCCTTTAATTTGTTAGCTTTAAAATGACTTGAGAATTTTACACTGCCACTTATTACAAATTTGGTAAAAACTTTGTTGAAGAATCCAAGTAACATTTTTTCCTAGTGCCTAGTGTTGCAGTTGACATCTGTTAAAAAAAAAAAAGCTAACCTCACTTTCTTTGAAATTCCAGTCATCTACTCCATTTATAGGAGTCAGGAGGTTAAAGCTTTTAATGATAATGAATGATTTGTATCTCTTTTGTTACAAAAGTTGGCCACATATAGCTTTTGAGTACTTTAATTACAGTCTCTAACTTTCTTAACTGCTTGTTTGTCAAAATTACATTCCAGATAAAGCTTTTGCATAAGTGATAATTTGATTTTCATTTACTTACGATTCATCTCTTTGAAACAGCAAATATTCTAATGTGAAAATAGTATTTAACTTTTATAAATGACCAGTCTTTTTACAGGTCTGTTTTATATTCAATAGAGTAGTTGTCTGATACGGGACATGTTCAGCCCATGCAGTGGCAAAAGGAATACTCATGTGACAGTTTCTCACTACCTTGTTCATGAGTGTTTGTTGTGCTACTGAATAAGTATCTGCGTAAGAGCAGCTTCCTGTTGATAACATACCTTAAAATACAGCTGCCCTAACAAATCTGTTCAGTGAGAAGGAATGCAGTGTTAAATTTGGAGGCCAGTATTTCATGCTGTGAAACCTTTGCTGAAAGAAGGTTTATTTTCTGTTTGTAAACATGTGTTGTGTTAGTGTTAAAACACTAATTCCTCTAAGATCACAAGGAATTCATTTGCAAAGGTCCTCAGTGTTGGTAAATCTCTTCTTAGTTTGATGTTACTGCTCATTTATTTGCATACAAATCTGACTTGAGAGGAGCTTTTCAAAATACACGTTAGAATGATCCAATTAATTGATCTTTCAGTGTGGGAAAGAAATGCTTGTAATTAAAATTAAATTTCTGTGTTAACATAGCGAACTGGAAAAACAATTTCATTTCCCTGGAAAAAAAAAGTTGATTATGAAACTGTTGCTTGATCATTCTACAGATCAATAAAAACAATGTCTTTTGTGACAAACATTGTATAAATAAGACTTTGGCTTAAAGAATAGTGTCATTCTAAGCATCAGTCTTGAAACAGCAAGAATCTTGTTTTGTTGGCATTGTGATAAAGGTAAGGCGTGTCAAAGTACAGTGTGGGTGAGAGGGAAGCTGCCACTTGTAACATTCTGCTTGATTTGCAGTGGGGAAAACTGGATTAATAATTTTTGTCATTGTACTTTGTACACTGGTGGGCTGCCAGCATCCAACTGCTGCTTGCCCAGGTCTTGACAAAAATAAGTGTAAGAGGGGTCTGTCTCTCTCGGGAGGAGAAGGGAGGAGCTGCTCCAGTCAAATGATGGAATTTGATTCTTCATCTCTGGATCACTCCACTTCTGCCAAGAAAATATTGCTACTTATGGCAATATCTTCAGTGTGAGTTCTTTTCACTTCGGATGTTCTTATTGCCTCCACTTAAGGACTTTTTGCCTTGGGTGCTGCCCCTCAAGTCTTGCAGAAAGCAAACAAATCCTGATGAGAGTGTTAAAGCCCACTTTCTTGTGAAAAGTGATGCTGATGCTGCTCAGCCCACTGGTATTATTCTTCAAACAGTCTTGCTTGGTTGCTGTACCTCCTTCCCCTCTCTGAGCTGTGGAAGTGAGGAAGCACCTGAAGGTACTTGGAGAATGAGTGTGCAGAGGATGTTTGCTGTTCTAGGCTTGTTTGTGGTTTCCTTGTTTTTAATGCAGTGTTTTGACACAACTGTCTGCTGCTTACTGTCCTAGGCTCTTGAAATATAGGTAGTGCTAATACTTGATTAAACAAAGACATTAATTATGTCAAAATCTTTCCTGCACAAATAATACTTGTTTTCATAACGTACTTTTCCCACCTTATCTTCAGAACTGTATTTTCTGTACTGCCGCCCCCTTAAGATCAGTGGGAGGTGGATGTGTCCATGTTCAGAAGGCCAGTATGTTCTGACTGTGCTTTACTAGTGAGTTGCCCATCTGTAATCATACATTTGTCTTTAATTTTCAGATCTCTAAAGAGGGTTCAAACTAAAGGACAATGTAAATTAACTAGTGCCACCTATGGGAGCCTTTGTAGCTAAAGGTCTGAGAGTCAGCATTTTCCATTGTGAGCTCCTATTTTTCAGGAGGTAGTAAGTTGGCCATAAAATCCTTGGCCTGGAGTTAAAAGGTCTCTCATAAAGGGAGACTTCTGCCACAGTTAATCTGGTTTGCTTTAAATATTGAATATTTGGCTGGGATACAGCTCTTGTAATCCTATTAATTGATGGTAAGCTGAATTAAAGCATGAGTTTGCATGTCAGCCCATAAAATGGACTTGTATTGTTTGAATATTTTTAACAAAAAAAAATTAAATGCTGGTATTTGATGGTTTAAGTGTTTCTAGCATCATGAATGCTATTTTGATCTATCAAAGGAGGCAATAATGCGGGTGTTGACACCTTTTCACTTCTCCAAAGGAGCATCTTATGCATTTGTACCAGGATTCCATTTTTGTATCTTTAACTGTAAAATAGCTAGAAACAATGTTAAACTGGTAACAGGGGTCTGAATCAAACGTGCAAAAGCAAGGGAGTTCAATTCCTCACTTTAGTGCGCTCAAAAAAGAAATGTCATGCAACATATTTTTTTGATAACATATATCTAGTAACTGTGAAATGGAGATCTGATGGGACATGAAAAGGGGCGCAGTGAAACTCTTGCTTTTGTTAGGTGATCCAGACTCAATGCAACTTGTCTACTGTCACATGTCAGGGTTGGCACCGGTGCTGTGGGTGGTAAAAGGTGCGAGAGGTTCACGGCCAGTTTTGAGAATTTGGCGATTCCATGAAAATGTCAGTAACCAGTACAACTTCCATATGCTGTTTAGTCTCTGCTAGTTCACATTGCATGTTTACTTTAAACCAAATCTTTTTTGCTAAGCATGGTGCTTGTATTGGTTTAAATAAAATGTTTAATTAAGAGGTGGTGTTGCCTTGTTTTAATTACAGAGTAGCTTTTCCCCTGTCAGACACCCATGCTAGATGTGCTATTAATATGAGGTATGACCTTTCTCCTTTTCTCAGCTTCCTGGCGTTTGCTTTGGATTTGTAGCGTGGTCTTCAGTCTCGAATGTACTCCCTCACTTGCTCTTCTACCTAAAGTAATTCCTCTTTCCATCTGTTGTGAAGAGTGGCAACAAGGGAGAAGAGAGGACATTAGCAGGTGGAGTACTGCGGGATAACTGCTGTCCTCCTCTGCTGCTTTGCACCTTTGTGTCACAAAACTCAGTGTGTATACTTGTGAGCTGCAAGACAGCGTGGGGGCTTGATTTCATTCTGAAATGTCACATAGACTTCCATGTTGCACCTCTCCCACAAGATGAGGGCTCCTGGCATAACCTGGAGCTGTGAAATACAATATAGAGTGCAGGTGCCAACAGAACAATGTTAGAGTAGTTGTCAAGGAGACCTCAAAGCTTGAAGGAGTCAAAGGAACTTAGTTGTACCTTTTCCTTCTCACAGTTGTTGGCTCATCTCTTTCTTGCCCAGGAGGCCACTAGATGAATTTGATCGAAGCACTCCTTTTCCTCATTCTTGCTGACTGTTTTTTCCTTTCCTGATCTTTGGAGACTTTTTTTTCCTATATTGTTGAAAAAACTACTAAAGATATTCCAAACTAAAGATACTCCAAGGAATTCAGCTTCAGTAGCTGACGTACATTGTTTCTGTCAATGCTGAAGAATAGCATTAATGGGCCACAGGTTAGACAGAAGTAACCCCCTTCTCTCTCGGGTGAGACTTCTGTGAAGGAGAAAATGCACAGCTGCCTGAGCATATCTGGCTCTTGAATGGCATCTTGGTCACCTAAGTATGTTGCAACAAAATCTGTTGCCAAAAGCTCTGGAAAAAAACAGCTAAGCTGCTGTGGGAGAAGAATGGTTCTCAAGAACAGCTGATTAAAGGGAAGGAGGGGGAAAAAAGGAATCAGAGGGGGAGGTCACCTGTGGAGTCCTGTGGCATTCTCTGTTGTTCATTGAGTATGCTTAACTAGAAAATGAGGTGATAGTTTACTGGTACTACTACTGGATCATTCAGACAGTAAAAACAAAAGCTGACTAAAGAGAATTGCAGGAAGATCTAGGGCTGTGAAGTGAAGGGCAGCTGATTTCATTCAGGAAAGGTCATTGACTTTTAATAGTTGTATGAAAAGGGCAGTTGAGTGGTCATTAAAGTCAAAGCTGTAGAAGGGAATAGGAAACAAAATGGAAAACCTCTGTGCAGCAGTACAAATCTGCAGTGTACACGTAGCCTGAGTATCACACACAGCTGGTGCTTTTTCTCCTAGCTTTGTGACTAGATGGCTCACCCAGGACTAGAAGGAGTTTGCTAAGGAGATCCCTTGACTTGGCAGGGCCTTTGGGGATGATGCAGAGAAGAGGAGAAATGTAGTTGGTTCTGGAGAAGCTGGAAGAGGAGCTGGGGCAATCACTGCCCATATGTGCACGAATCTCCTGGCAGTGAAAGGGACCCCGGTTAAAGAGTCTTGTGAGCGTGCCTGTGCCTACTGTTCCATGTCCCCCATGGCTTGTGGAATTGATTGGAGTACAAGCTGGCTCCCCAAGCTCCTTACCTGCTTCTCACAGGTGAAGGTCCTGCCACATTGTGTTTGGGGGCATGTGAGGGTGGGGAAGACAAACACAAGCAGATGTGATGCCATTGAGAGGCAGAATGGCTGGATGTTGAGCACCCTTAAGGGGGAGTGCTGTCGGGGCGGCAGGGTGGCTGTGGGACAGAGACCTGAGGCACTCTGTGCCTGTAAGAGTGGCTGAGGGTTATTCTGCTAGGCTTGTGTGTATGGTAGGAGTGATGATCTAAGGTGGGCCTCATCCCTTGGAACAAAAATGCGGACATGTGGCAGGTGGGACATCCCCTGCCCTTGTTAGTTTGCACAGTCATGTCAGCTGCAGTTCTGCTGATGCCCCCCAGGGCCTTCTGCAGCAGCAGGGAAGACGTCACCTGTGTGGGGACATTGGGGGGGATTGGCTAAGGCACCTCTCTTGGTAGAGACCTAGCTAGTTGCTGTAGAGACCCAATAAAGCTTTGGCCTCGTCTGGTTGGATTGTTCCGATATTGCAGTAGAAAATAGAAGATGACTTGTCAATCTCCTAAGATGTAGCTGGTTAGAAAAAAAACATGCTCAGCTTCATGTGGGAAAGCCTGCATAGAGGGGTTTGTAGATCTCAGTGCTGGAGTTCTTGGATTTTGCTTCTACATGTATGACTCTAGTTTGGTAACAGTCTTTCTCTGCAGGGTCTTCCCTTAGGGCAGGCAACTGCCTCTAAGAGCGAAGGAAGAGCTGTGGAGATGGTACCAAGTTTGTGGAGTAACTGCTTCTTCCCCTCTACTCCAGAAGGGTACTGAGCCCAGGGAATCAGTCCTATGTGCTGAGCTGGCCTCCAGGCTGGTCTGGGTACACAGCTTAAATTGTAACTGCTGGGAAGAGAGAATTTTTCTGGGATCTGAGAGGAAGCCTTGGTGTTCCTAAAGAGCATTCTTGAACTGCCGGATATGCAGGCATATAGGTTCTGCAAGGAAAAGGAGTTGTAGTTTTCCGGGGTCAACAGTCAGTCTTGGGGAATTGGCAACCTCTCTCTGGGCTGTTGTATAAGGTAGTGGACTGGCTTGGTTTGTGCTGTATTCAAGGCTTTGGGAGCTTCATTTCTAGCCGTGTTTCAGCGAACGCAACAGTTCTGAAGTACAAGGAGCTCTGGCATTAGCTTTTAATTTCTCCAATTAATACACATTTGTATCTGCCAGGACTCTATATAGAAAGGTTGAGCATAAACCCGAGCAATTACATACCTCAATTCTTCTATTAACACTCAGTTTTCATTTTGTGGAAAACAGTGAAGGAAACTAGCGATAGGACGAGAGGAAATGGCCTCAAGTTGCACCAAGGGAGGTTTAGACTGGACATTAGGAAAAACTTCTTTACTGAAAGAGTGGTCAGGCCTTGGAACAGGCTGCCCAGGGAAGTGGTGGAGTCACCATTCCTGGAAGTATTTAAAAGACGTGTAGATGAGGTGCTTAGGGACATGGTTTAGTGGGCATGGTGGTGTTGAGTTGATGGTTGGACTCGATGATCGTAGAGGTCTTTTCCAACCTTAATGATTCTATGATTCTATGATTCTATGAAAATGGTGAAATATTAAACAGTGAATATTCTCTGGTAGTGGTTAGGACACTACTGGCATGTAAAATTGTATTCACATCTGTGTAAACTTGGCCACCGTTTCCCTGCAGTTCTTGTAGGCTTTCTTCCATATCTGCTGTTCCTTTTGGTGATACTAAGATTATGTGATCCTGTGAGGATAACAGGCTGTCTGCTGCAGTGTGTACATGCAGTATCTTGTACAGCTTCGCCTTGGTCTGACTAGACTCTGTGTCTTTTCTCTAACGCACCCATAAGGTGAAGGAGATTATTTTAATACATTTGCATAGATGTGGTTAATCAGCGTGGTCTGTTTTGTCACACCACAGGGGGATTGTCTCCTTTGGATGGTTTTGTCATGTTTCATTTTTTCAGGGACTGCAAACATACTCTCGGTTAACCTTGTTCCCCTTTGGTGGTAAGTGAGACATCTCATGCTAGAACGTGATTGAGCTCAGCTGAAACTCCCCTGACAGCTCTAGCGGTTCCTCAGCAGGAGTCAGAGGGGAGAAGAGAGCAATTATCAGCCAGAAAGACTCTGAATGCAGAACAGATGTAAACCCTGGGAAAACAGCATGACTGTCTTTCATGGCAAATTTACCACTGGGATGGGGAAGTCCCATCAAGGCTTTTTGAAAGGCGCACTGTGAACTGTTCCTGCTGTTATGTGCCATGGCAGGCAGCTACTAGCATGAATGCAGCTTCTCTTCCCTTTTCTGCAGTAGTGAGCTCAACAATTAATATAATGCACCCTTGAAATCCCCATGCCAAACAGCATCTGTTGTTGTCATCTCTTTTCTGCAGAAAATGGGAAGACAGCAGAAGAAAATGGGGCAGAAAATGTTCATTTGAAAGGGAAAGGGGCACCAGCCATCCTACGCTTTCGCTATGGCCTTAGAGGGCAGAAGTAGAGCAGAAAGTTAGGGGTCAGTGCCCTTATTGACCTGAATAAGGAACAAGAGAGATTTAGCATTTCTTCAAAATAACGTCTAATTTTAAATATCCGCCGTTGGAAAATGCTGCTGGATAATTGGAAGGAGAACGTGTCTGCCTTGCTCACAAATGCAGTCTGCCTGGCCATCTGCTCTGACAGCAACAAATCCTGGATTGATTTGCGAATGTGATTAATTCAGCTAGGATGACTGGATCAAGGGATCAGCTAGAGACAATATTTATACCCTACCTCCAACTGTGAATGTGCAATTGTTTGGTTCAGAAGTACAAAACAAATTGTATAGCTGTATTACTGGAAGAATGGAAAAATACATGCATCCACTCAACAGCCCTTTTTTCCTTAGATGGCCCCATTCCAAGATCTGTTAAGTACAGTCTAACATAAGCCTGCTCTCCCTGTCTGTGAGGTGAAGCAGAGCTATTCTCATTTTACAGAGAGCTTCTGCATCTTTATTCCCTGTGCCGATGCTGCTGTTGCTCTCCTTGCTGCAGTTTAGTCCTAAGATCTTGGAGCTACTTGCTCTGCAACCTTGTCCACACGGCCTGGAGAGACAGCTGTGGAGCGTGAGCCAGCCACCCCACCCTGCTCCTTGTGCCTGAGGTTACTGATGGGAGAACTGGTACAGATCTAGAGCTGGTGCAGGACAGGGCTTAAGAACAACCAGGGGGGTGGATTTCTAGCACGGGTAAAACCTTGATCTGATTTGATAATACGGATATAGCTGGAGAGATCAAAAGCAAGATTTGTGAAGGAATTTAGATATAGATGAACGCTTTTGAAATCCTACTTGGTGTGATTTAAGTGTGTAAATATACATTGGGCCTGAAGGTGCCGTACTCAAGGCCACATGGGATGTCTGTGGGAGAACAGTCCCATGCTGACTCTTTATGCTCCCTCACAAATTTTCAAGCATGCTGCAGATCTGCTGGGACTGACAGAGCTGCTTGGGGAAGCATGAGGTTGTGGTAACTGGGCTGTGTCTTCTGGCTGTTAACAAGACACTGGGCCCTGAACAGCTTTTTTTTTTTTTTGATACAAAGCAGAAGTTGCATTTATCTTCCCTCCTTTTGGGCAGAAACAATAATGATGTTATATCTGGCAGAGGACTGAATGCCTCATTTGTCCCAGTGAGTAGCTGCCCTGGCTCTACCTTGATGCAATCTTCCCACCATACCCAGCAGTGACCAGGTTTCTGCTAAAATGATTAGCAGTGAAATAGTTAACAAGGGAGAGTTTTTTAGGTGTTGTCATTTGGTACCAGACATAACACCATCTTATGGTTTCAGCTTTTGTTTATTCAGGCACTGGTTTATATTTGTATCAGAATTTAAAGTTCTTTGAAGAGCTAAGGACTAAGGGTGGCATTTTTGGAGTCATTGCTGCTACAGTTAGGCTAACGCAGAATGTTTTGGAAAATCCCCCTCTTAGTTTGTTAATGAGCAGCTGAATCCTGAAACACATTATAAAATAGTTCTTGAAAAAACAATTATTGGTCCCTTTGCCTGATCACGCGCTGGTATTATGCCATGGGCTCAGAATTGTACGGATAGCCATTAACAGCAGCTCTACATAGCAAGAGAAAAACAAACCCTGTTATTAAAAGGACAGGTTGAGTATTCAGTATTTAGCCTATTAAAAGAAAACTGTGGCCATCTGATGGTAAATGTTGGAGGGATTGAGGCCATGAGTGGATTCCATAATGAGATGTGGTGAGATGCCTGGCAGCATCTGTGTTTTGAAATTGAGTTTTGAATGTGGTTCTTGTTTCTCTTGAGACTTTCTTTCATGTGCAAAGGAATTTATAACATTAATTTGTTTATGTGGTCACATACATAACGGTAGTGCCTGAACAGGGATTCTAAAGATGAGTTAATTAGCCCAACAGGAAAGGATATTTGCCAGTTTGGAAAAGAAGTTGGTGCGCTTGCAAGTCCAGGGATCTTTTTATCCTGCTGATCAAAGATTGAGCAGTGAACCAACATCGTCCATCCTGATGTCTGTTAGCGCATGAATGAGGTAAGTGGGTGCAGAGATTGCGTGCTTTTGCTGCTTCTGATGTGTATTTAAAAGGTGTGCTGAAAGGGGACCTCTGCTAGACTGCTTTAGAGGTCCTTGGAGAGTCTCTTCTAGATTGTAGATAAATACTCAGATTTTCTTCTCCTGAAAAACCAGTAAGTGAAGTCTTTATTGAAGTCAGCAGAATTTTTATTACTGAGTTCAATAGTATTAGATTCTTCCCTGATACCTATAACTGAAATGACTGTTTTTCCAGGGATATTATTTTTAGTAGTTGAAGAATGTGGTTAACCCATGCATTTCTACTGTGACAATTCAGAGAAATTGCTCTGTAATCTTCCCTCACAGCTCTCTGCCAAAGCATTGTTGTCATGACCTGCCAGAGTCGTCTGTCTTCAGCTAAATCGTCCTCATGAACAGACTGTAACATGCTGAATTATGTCCCGATAAGGACAAATACTTGAGAGGGATTTAAGATGAAGTGAACAGACGCTGACATTTTCCCTTGGGATTCCAATCAGGATTAAACTCAATGAGTCCAGGCTAAAAGGAAAGTGCATTAAAAGCTATAGGCCATCTCCAGATCTCCACTGTGTCTTCCTTACGTTGTTTACAGAGTTTAATCGGAGAAAATTCTGAGAAGATACTCAGTTGTTGTTTGAATTGAGATCCCAAATAAATGAATGAAATGTGAATTGATTAGACCCTTTTCTACAGAATTCACTTTTAATTTCCTTTTGTGTTATCTTAAAAACACCATCTATAATATAAGAAATCCTTCAATGAACAAATCTTTGTTGTACAAGATTACAGCTGCCTTCCACTTTTCCTGACAAGGTAACTGCAGTTGAATGGTATGCAAGCATCAGATGTAATAAAACGTTGCATTCCTTGAGGCAGAGCCAGTATTAATTGCAAATCCAAGTACATGGCTGACGCACCTTTTTATTTCTGGTACTACACATGCCTACTGCACAACATTCTGTTGTACAAGAACACAGAATATCATTAGCAACATAGCAACACCGTTGCTTATTTGGGTGTGGAACAGATCGTTTGTTTCCCTTTTCTTTCCCCATGTTTCAGCTAATACGGATCATACATCCCAATCCAAACCCATCAGTGCCTGTTACAGCTGGAGTGCTGTGAAGAAAATCTTACTGCTGCAATGACTTGTGTATTCAAACAGCAACAGCTCTGCTGACAACATTGTGGTGGCCAGCCCTGGCGCTACAGGAACAATGGCTTGGCATAATCCTGTGTAGGTTCCTTAGTGCATATTCATGTGTCTTGAAGTATAAATTCCTGTGTTACAGGTGAGCCTGGTGGGTTGTAGTGGGTCTTGTGGGGAGCTGGATCTCCTTCATGAACAGTATTAGTAGACTTGGTGCCAAAGCATCAGTAATTCTGCAGGGCTTTGCCTCACCAGGGAGGCTCTAGGCATTAGTTAAAGCCGCAGCCAGTGATGGCCACTATATCTGGGTGCCTTTTTGAGCAAATATCTACCTCGAATGGATCAAACTGCCGGTTTCTGTACTGCGGTCAAAAACCATCATTCCCCAGTCCCAAGGTGTAACAGCATCTCTGCATATATTCTCTGTTTCTTTACCTCTCACAGCTTTTCTGATGCAAATGACCCTCCTGGATGGCTTAGGAAAATTATGAAATGGGGAGTTTGAACACCGAACGTCAGGTCTTCCAGCAAAGTCCAGTCAAATGGCCTCGGGAGTAAGTGTGTCTGTGCGGCTCAAGGCTACTTGAAGTAAGAAATAAACAGTGTGCTAATAAATAAGACCTAATGAAGCATCAGGTAAGTTATATGTAGAAAAGTAAGTGATTGCAGAGGAAGGCTTTGGTCCCCTGTTGTTTCTAACCCCTCAGGAGCGAGGGATGAGGAGTGGTCGGGAGGTGGCCGTGACGCTCGGCCAGGGGCTCGAGCCACATCTGCCTGAACTGGCAGTACCGGCTGCTGGCACGAGTGATCCCCGCTACCCGAGGTCCGTACCCCACTGTACTTCTCTCCTTCCGCAAAACATGAACACGGCGGTTGCTCTCTTCCTGATCCGTCCTGTCACCCCGAGACGGAAGGAAACCACAACAGGCTGAGCCCTTCCTGATGTTCTTGTCGCCCGGTGGTCATGTCGTCTGGCCCCTGGGAAGGGGGTGGGAAGGATCCTGGCGCGGAGCAGGGGCTGCAGCACCCGCCCACGCTCACTCGTTCTTCTGTTTTCCTACCTTTTAATTAATATGCACTGAGGCTAATTTTTAAATCTGTTTTCTGGGTTTCACATTGAAGTTTCATTGGTCATAATGACACCGCAGCGGTTTTATGGGAGTAGTTTGTGGACAAGATGAGTGATTTTATACTGAAAGATCAACTTTATGTTCGCAACAACTAATTTCCTAAAGACAGCTCATTGCTACGGTTTTCCCTCTTATTTTGGTGAGGGAGATAAAGCTTCTGCTCATCTCTCATTGTAACACTCAATTAATTGTGTGTAAAGCTTTCCAGCAGGTATCACTGGAAAACATTGTCTGCTATTTGGCAGCTGTTATTTTTATGGAAATCATTTCTTACGCTGCTTGCCTGGAGGAAGTGATTGCTGAAATACTACCCAGACTTTCCCTTATTGCAAGGTATCATTGCTTAAAACTGAAACGACTTTGAGATGACCCTGCGGAAGGAAAATATGAACTCCTCAAACTATTTGTTTTCTTTTGAGCAAACCCCAAATTGTATCGATTTGGGATTGTATAAACTTATTACCCTCCCCTTCCTCTGCGGCACGCACCCTTCTCCACTATTTCTTCCTAAGAGAAATGTGCCATCTCCCTTTTCTCCAGCCAGCCCACGCTCACCAGGTAATCCCCCCCGACACGGCGGTACCTTTATCGTGATCGCACGCCCCTCTCCCACATTTCAACCTGAAAAACATCTAGCTTTAGGTCAAATTCCATTTTCAAGTTGATTTTTA
>NW_009194552.1:24621-42961 GCF_000690835.1 Fulmarus glacialis | reverse complement strand
TATATTCATAATATCACATATATATATAAAATCTATATCAGTATTTTAGAATTTGTACCATGGAGATCAATTGGACTTTTACAGCCACAGCTCTACGGTAAGCTGAGTATAGATGTTTAAGTGACACATAGATATTACCTAGAAGCAATGCTTTTGGGGGATTCTTTATTATTTTATTGTTTTTCCAAAATGTCCTATTCAATATTTTTTAACGCTTATCAGCATGTTTGTAATACTGTACATTATCTGGAGCTGTATCAGTGGACTCCGTCAACTGAATATTTTCAGAGAAAAGTTTTAGATCACTTTAGTAGCTTTTAAGAGGCCCTGTAAATTACAGTTCTAGTCATACGATAAAACTAAATCGGAGGTAGCAGGTACTATCAGATGTCTCCCGGTAGTTATTCACAAACGTTGGCATGCTTAGCTTTCCTGAGTACCCTTTGGCAATCTGGAAAAGTTATCTTTGCCTACCTACTTTAAAACACAGTTCAATTAACTTAGTTTAAGTGAAATGTAGAGTCAAATTCGAATGTGATTTCAGCGGGCTTCTGTAAGTATTCAGTCAGTCAAAAATTTGGATCTTGCTTATCCTCTAGATGTGTTCTGTGAAGGTGCATAAAGCATACTGTTATGTTGACTGTGTTGGCCTGAATATTTAGTTCTCCAATGAGCTGCTGCACCCTGGGGAGAAATTAGCATTCAAAGCATATCTGAAATTCCAGAACCATGCCTCTAAGTATCCTTCTGGACTTTTTCAGATTATGTCCTCATTAGAGAAGTGTAGAGAATAGGCTGTGCATTTTAAATTTCTCTACTGAAGAAACACACTATAAAGAAACTTATTTTTCCTCCAGATCTTGACTGACATTTGAACAAAGCGGTCATCAATGAGATAACCAAGCCACGTGAAAGCAAGTGAAAGAGCCTGTAAAATAAGCAAAGAATTTGCTTTTAAATGAACAAAAATTATTCTCCCAGACATAAGAAAACTTTGAGTAAGTGTGAATTATGCAGTTCATATTTTCATATTTAGGGAGAGATTTTTTTCTTCAAGGTACCCTTATGGAAAAAAAATCTATTGAATCTAATACTGATGAAGCCAGTTGGATGATACACATTTTTAACAGTGTTCTATAGTTATTCCTAAAAAAAAAACCCAAACCTTATTATATTTTATACAGAACAATGAGTTTTCACACAAGCTTTAGTCTTGTTATTTTAGGGTTTCTCTTTGATTAGTTCACTTCTGTTGGATGCTCAGATAGCAGTGGGAAGCCAAGAGAACATTTTCTCTCTTATATAGCACGAAAATTGAGACTGCCTCTCCAAAACAATCACCTTTATAATAAACCATATTTTCTTTGTCACAACAGGATTAAAGCTATTGTGTTAATTCCGCATAATATATGGGAGAGTTTTTCAGTAGGCAATTTCTTCTTCACAGTGAAATTTTGTCCTTGAATTTTAGTCCTACACAGGCACTGTTTCTATCAAATATTTTAATTTTTTTCCTCAACCGTTCTAAAAGTAGTTTCTTCCTCTTCTTCCATGCACACATTCTATAATCTATCTTCATCCTCTTGTGTGTCAAATGCTGAAGCCTCTTGCCTTTGCTACTTATTTTCCTTATGTTGTTCAAATTGCAGCTCTTCCATTCCCATCGAATCATCCTTTCACCTTGACTCATCTGAGTGTCTTCGAGGCTTTCCGACACTTCCCATACCAGTATCAAACTCCTCATATTTATCTGAAAAGTTATATGTAGACCTAGTGACTTAAATGTCTCAGCTTTCATGTCTTACTGCCATCCTCCATATTCTTTATCTCCATAGTCCTTTTTCCCCCCTCTGCCATTCTTATTACTAGCTGCCTTACACTTGATCTATCAACCTTTTTCCTAGAAAAAGAAAAGTACTTTCATCTTTGTTCTTTCAAGATCCTCATCAAATACACTTTTTAAAAACTTCCTAGCACAGAAACTCCCTCAATAGATAGTGAGAAGTACTATCTATTCCTGTGCCTCACCATAAAATACATAATATAGACTTCATTTTCCACTGGAAAGATTATCTTCTTTTAAGACTAGTTTTCTCTTTCTCCATTATGTGTTCCCATCATGTTCTATTGCCATTCTCTATGTAATAAGTTTATAAACATGAGCCTAATATTCTTAAATATATGAGGTGCAAAACACTTTCTGTTTTTTACTACTTCAAAATTTCTCCTGAGAAGTATGGGTATTTTTTCTGAACAAAAGACTACCTGTGTGTCAGGATTATTTAGCTCTTCCAAATTTCAAGTTCCTATTATAATTCATTGAGATATTAGAGCTCTTCAAAATAAGCAAAGAGAATTTCATAACAGAAAGTACAAAAAAACTAAATATAAGCTTCTTCTCCCATTACCTATAATAAAGTCTCTTGAGCTTCTCTATTACCTTACAAAGAGGAAGAATACCTGAAACACAAGCTGAATTTTGCAAAAAACCATACAGTTCTAATAATATCAATAGTAGTGCTTTGTTTACATTCCACAAATGAAGCTTTCATTCTTTTCATTCCAAGGGAAAGTTACAATTCTTTATAAACCTGAAAAGAATTTATTTCGACAGGGCAACAAAAAGAATGCTGACAACAAATTTGAACTGCTTGATATAGCTGCTGTTTTATAATAAGTATTATGTCACAATCACCTTACATCCAAACCCACGGAAATCTCAGCTGAGCCTTGAGCTGGTATAGAAAACTACTAAAAACGAAAAAAAAAAAAAGCCCCCAAAATCTTGAATTGTTTTCATTATGAAAGCTTCCACTTCACATTCCTGGGGTATGACCTTGCCCAGTCAAGGAAGTACCTTGCAGGTGTGGGCTGTAAATGCACGGATTATATATGGCTTTACCTGCAGCAATGGATTTCTACGATAACTCCAATAACTGCAGTAGAGATAGCCCATATTTCCAATATTCTGTAGTGCGGCTACTAGAATTTCTTCATTAAAAATATTACTTTTTTAAAAAGCTTATTGCTTCAGCAATTCAGCTGAGCTGACCACAACATCATGGTCTTCTACACTGAATATTACAATTTGTAAGAAATTAGTTGGAGAAATAAACACCTTTCAAGTAGGCTACTAAAATGGACACACTGAAATTAGATCATTTTCTTTACATGCAGATAGCTTTCTTCCCTAGTCTAGACTGCCTTAATCAATCTGCTCTTTCCAGTCTTTCAGAATCACACTTATTAAAACTCAGTCTCACTCCAGAAGGCTAGGCCAGTAAAACACAATATATTTTTATAAACTTGGCTCTATAGTTGGCTGCTTTTCACCTTCTTTTTCCCATGTGCAGAAATACATTGCAAATCACTGTCTCTCTTTGCCACCTAGCGGGTAGCTGGATTTTACAATTGTCTTTGAGCTACTTCCCTGTAAAAATACAATCATAGCATCCTACATAAACATAAAACTTGAAAGTATCTCTGGTGGGCCTTCTGGAAGCATGGTCAATGTATGAAGTATGCCTATAGTCTAAATTACAGGGAAAGTTACTTACTGATCTATGCCTTTAAAGAAAACAAAACCCAATTCAGGTCTTTCCATGTATCTGTTAATTGAAGTCTTTTGTTTTCCAACTGACTAGAGACAACACTAGAAATCAAATCCGACACTAGAGACCACACTAGAGATCAAATCCTGGTAACTGTCGCCAGTGCTGTGAGGATGCAAACAGTGAGAACTCAAGTCCTGAGCAGTTGTATCTCCTGCCTGGGCTTTGTTGAGGCACAAGTTAGTCAAGCCAATGGCCGTTTTTATTTTTCACATGCCTGGAATTAAACTGCTTGCAAATGACCCAACATCATACCAACTGAATCTATGCTATCGGTGTTGCAGACTATTTTTTTTCTTATTTTTTAGATCATTTCATATGTATTTGATCTTTAAGACATATTACCAAATCATTGCAGAGCTAAAAATACAGATTGTTAACAGCTGAGCATTCTCTGCTTCTGGAAAATGAAAAAGAGACAGATTTGTGAAGCTTGGCTGTGGAGGTTGACCTGGCAGCTTGACTCTGGAGGTTGGCCTCAATTGCTTCAAGACATACCTGTGCAGACTCGGCCAGTACAGAAGTGTGAATGCAGTGGAACACCAGAACGTTGTTCCTTGTGAGCTACACGTTCAAAACTATGAAGATCAAAACAGTCATAATATCTTTTTGGGCTCAGAATATATAACTACTAGAAGAGATTGACTTCAGGGATAAAAAAAAAATGTATTAATCAGGAATTTGTACTATTATTTGCAAGTAGTACTTGAACCTGTAGTATATCAATAAACAGCAACTTTAAAGATTTACAGAAACTCTCCAGTACACATAATAAATAAAACTCTGGTTTGTGCAAAAGTTCACAGACACAAGCCAAATAAAAGCAAGCACCTACTGCCAAGTGGTGAATATTCAAGAGAGCCTGGATGTCAGAACCTTAGCTATTTGTTACCAGTCTTCTTAAATCAAATCAATAGAGTTTGGCATATTCTTTAAGGAGTACTCAAATGTGCTGTGTTATTGCTTGTACTATAACAGGTAAACAGGATAACACGTCTCTCTCATCTGCTAGCTAACATGAAGCACCATGACATTTTTCAGGCTGTTACACAGAAAGAAAATTACCCATGTCCTCATGTCCCCCTCCCACAGAACAGATTTATTTAAACAGAAATCGCTTCTTCAAATTTCCATCTTGACTTGATATCCTTCTGATGCTGCATTTTCTCTAGAAAAGGGAATCAAGCAGTCATTCTTAATTCTTAAAATTTGATAGAGATGGAAATGGTGATTCATTACTTTGTCAGCTCTGCATCAGCTCTTGGGTTTGGTATTTTTCCAGTATTCCAGTGAAGTTAAAGACAAGGGAAATCAAAGTAAGTCCTTAATCGTGTTCCAGAATATCACAGTTATTCTCAGCTTGGCATTTATTGAAATATTACTGGCATGAATTCATTGCCTGAAGATGCAACTTACAAGTGGAAATGGGTCAAGGAAGACCCACACTTGATTTGCCAAAGGACTGCTTTGATGAAAAGACAGAAAATGCATTTGATTCATCTTTCACTTCCCCAATGTCAATTCAAGTCCATTACACAAGGGTAAGTGATTAAAAAAAAAAAAAAAAAAAAAAGGCCTAGCAGCTTTCAGTGTTTCTGCTGAGCTCAAGAAATCTCTGTATTCTGCTGAATGGTACTAACTTTTGATGACTTTCCATCCACTGAAGACTGTTTCGAAAGCACTTTGACATTTGTATCCCTAGTTTGTTTCCATCCCTCAGGCAGATATCCATATTTAGATTACACATACCATACAATATAATAATCAATGTGATTTTTAAAAATGCTAAGCAAATAGTTTTCTTGATGTCTGCAATATTGGCCTATACCATCACTACGAGTTTGGCAGCTTCCAGTTACATTAAGCGTATTCTAACCAAGGACATAAAGGAAGTATGCAGTTATTGTGATTGTTCAATCATCCAAATTATATCAACTCAGCTATGAGAGTTAAACATGATGCATACTGTGAGAAGTGTTAGACTGGCATAACATGAATAGGTGAGACAAAACAGGCTAAGCCTAAACCTATATAACAGGGGCTCCTATTATTGCCCACAATGTAAATGTAAGTTGGTGTTATTATGAAACTCCAGGAAGTCACCTTCTCTTCCTTCTTCATTTTTTTTTTTTTTAACATTTCCCCAGTCAAGCAAACTGAGTTTTTATGTACATACCTCACTAAATAATTTCTCCATACCAATCACAATTTCTACGTTACTTTTTAAAACTTTTTACGGCAATTTCCACACCACACATGGTAACTTAATATGCAGCACTCAGTGAAGAGGTTCCAGATTCTTAGGATGAAATGGCAGCTGCAGGGAGTTAGACTAACACCTAACAAAATAACAATAAATTGGTGAAGGAAGTCCTGAAGTGATCATGTGCTCCATAGTTCCTTATCAGTGTTGTCCAGCAGGCTAACCCTCAAAGGCTTCCGTGCTCAAACACAGCATATTACAAGTTTCCATAAGAAATTAAAATGTTAGTCTCATAGCTGCATTCCTAATCTCTCTCAGCTTAGTTTCTATACTAGGCTTCCTGGAGTTTACTAACAGCTGAATAATGCAATTAAGAGGAAGCAACACAACCTCACGAGTTTATCACCTTTTTCTTCACCAAGAGAGATCACAATTTAAAAGGACGGCTTTCAGTTTAGTTTACCAAGCTGTTCAAAGGACTGGAGTGATAGTCATTGCAATCCATTGAAGCTAAAGCAATAGAAGAATGCTTCTTCCAAAATACAAGCTTTATACACTTAAGTGTCCTACAGCTATCTGGAATATAACATGGAATTGACAAACCGTTAAACTGATCTTGAAATGCACTAATGTAAGAATATCAAGAAATAGTAAGAACATAAAGAAAATAGAGATTGAATGAATAAATGTAGACAATAATAAGATTATCATTCCATCAGATTATAATGTGCAATTCAATGGCACATCCTTGACCTAGCCATAAAATTCAAATGTATTTTCAAGTATTTATGAATTGTATTCAACAGATAATTGACAATAGGTTTGTACACAGAACAATAAAAAGTTATTAAGAAATCAGGATCAGTACAGAACATACAACAATAACACTGAAAAATTTTAGGATTAATGCTAACATTGCCAGAAAAGAACAGTTCTTACCGATGTCAATAACTGAGAAGAGGTCTAAGCATGGACAGCTAACCTAGAACCTTAAAAAGCTTTAATGCTGTAACATCTTGTAATAAATATTTTTTTTAAAAGCATTAGTCTTATGGTAATTTCTGTATTTTGGAATTAAACTATTCCTTTTCCCTTTATTTCAGCATCTCACCTAATTCAGTACCCTGAAATTATTATTCATTCAGATACTCAGAAGATCTGGTAGGTATTATCACCTATACAAAAAGAATTCTGTAGGAAAGTAACATGAGCTATATACCTTACAAAAATTTCCCCAATATGCAGCTAGCACTATATATAAACAGAGTTCCTACAGTAAATCATAAAGCATCATTTTCTTCTGTAGGAGAATCTGAGGATCCCAAGTGCATAATAACACAAGTACAATTTAGGCCAGGTCAGACAGCTTTATTAACTATGATCACAGTAAGAGAACATTTGCACAGCATCTCCCCCTCTGCTCCCCTGTTCTCTCCCAAGTGATTGCAAAGACTCAATCTATATACTGTTTCAGAGAAGAAAGAAAGAGGGGAGGAAAAATAATCATATCAATGTTAACAAAGCCAGGTATCCATCCCTGGGAGGGATGGACTCCTTAAGCAGCTTGCTAACTGCCAAGGAATCACAGTAAGTAACATGACAAAATGGAGAGATGGCTCTTGATGGAATCTACAGGAGTGGCACACCCAGTATTATCTTAGCTCAGAAGTGGGGAGTTGGAAACAATCACAGGCTGTTAGGTTTTAGTCAGAAAGGAATGTTCTTTTAGTAAAGATAACTTCTTAGCCAGACCTCTCAATCTTAAATAATAATTTAACCACTGTACTTATAGAGCCTCCACTTACATTTTCCTTTCTACCCGTACAACAATTGGATAACAAGACGTGACATTTCAGACTTTCAAGCTTTATGTCCATAGCAAGCACTAACCATGGAGGCTGTAAACATGCATGCAAAATTATTGTAAGCATTAGCATTAGCTCTAAAAGGACAAGCAAAACGGAATCAAAAAGAGGTTATATTTCAAGCTAGTATGGTATAATTGAGAAAGAATTATAATTATACTCACAAAGTATTAATGACAAATAACCACAGATTACTAAATGAGAAGTTAACAAGTACATTATTGTTGATGAAGAACATGGGTAAATTATTGGCCAAGAAAAAAGAAAAAAGGTTACAGCAAACTGACTACTACATTTGTACATATTATCAACTGAAACTGTTGGTTTTCAGAAGGAAGGAGCAGGCATGGAGGGCAACTACATTTGATAACGAGTCTAATAGAGAGAGGAATAGTCAGTACAAAGCAGGAGGGCAATAAAATTTGGAATGGCTTAAAATGACTTGAAGCATGGGCATACTAAGCATTTCAGCATTGAGAAGTGGAAGGTAATGAGCCTGTGGGGAAAAAAAATTGGATGGGAAATTTATTCTTAAAGGCCATATGTTGCAAAAGTTTGAGCAGGAGTAGAATGTAACATGGCGGTGGATAAAACTAAATACTCTTGGCATTGTGCTTGAGACTGCTCAAAAGAAAATCAAAAGAATGCAAGATCAAATTTCAGAAGATACTGGAACAAGTTCAGCTCTGGTGTGAGAAGGTGAAACTCCCACAGGGAATAATTCTCTGGTACAACATGACACTCTTTGGCTAAATACAGGCCAAGAAGACTTAGGCAAAATTTCAGGACATATGAGAGTCTGTAATGTTACAAAAATTACTGGCATGTGTCTATATGAAGACTGCTATTTTCTCCATTTTAGTCATGATTCATCAACATTTCATGAGAAATTCTTGGCCTGGACTGTGCAATTCATTAATTTGCAGATCACATAACTTATGCATAGGCTTCCATTCTCTGAGCAGAACATAATTTTTAGAATCAATTTTTTTCACAGGAATGCTTTGAGCAAGCTTTTAATGTGCTCTGTGTAATTGCAAAATTCTTTCCATGATTATTGACACCACTGGGCTTACTCACTATAATATTTAATGAAAGCAATTAAAAAAAAAAAAAAAAAGGGACTGTCTTTTCTGTTTTTCACATAGAGACATTTTCTCTTCCCTACCATAAATTCTGCAAGGTCTGAAGATGGAATAGGTGGTTTAGGGAAGCACAAGCTTTATCCTTTCTTTCATTTTCTCCTCCAGCACTTGAGAAAACTCCATTCCCATATAGTATTTTTTTAAAATGTTGGGAGCCATATTCTACATCTAGCTCAGATTTGATCTGGCCTATTTCTGTTCATGTCATTTCTCCATGGTTGCAGCTACATGGCTGTAAGTGTCAAAAGTTTACAAGTGCTTGAAGGACAAAATGGGCTTCCGTTGCTTCTTTTATCACTACTTGTAAGCAATTTGGGCCATGATTTTTAAAATATGCCACTTCAGTTAGTATTTTGGCTACTGAGAGGTGCAAGGAAGAAAAGGAAATAGGGTTTTCTTATGATCAGTAGGCAGCAGAACCACCACGGAGTTCCATGGGACAAGACAAAGGTGGTACTTTATTTCTGAGGTACTATCCCTACTAAATATCAGTGAGCCATCATAAATAAAGGTAACATTAGAGCTTCCCAAAAGGATCACAGCTTTCTATCAACTTCAGTATTTTATGTCTTATCTTTGTGTTCATATTTCCTTTCACTGATATGAGCACATTGCCAAAAGTAATTAGATTTTTATCTACCACTAGCTCCATATAATGCTCCTATTTAATTTAATGGAGTCTATGGTCATTAAAGATATACAGAACTTTCTTAGCCTTGTTCTGCATTTTCCTCCATTTGATATCTGAACACAAAGACATTAAACTGAGAATACAATTTAAAAAAAAAAAAACACCAGAGTTCTCATTGTTGATTGTTTCCAAGCCTTGTTGTCACTTTGTTTAATTTCCATTCTGTTTTAGGTAAAAAGATCTTGTACTGGACTATTTGTGAATATTGGTATAAAGTAACATCAAAGAAACAGCTCAGATTTTCTTTTGATATAAGTTTTCCTACACTTTAAGTAATAAAAATATTACACGTTGGCACAATGCATCATACTTTGAAGCACTTTGTGTCTCACAGCAATAAAAGGTATTATATATTTTCTCATGAGGAATGCCATGCACAAAGTTGATAATGTAATAGCATTTACTGAACCCAGAAATAAATCCCTATATACAAGCTCTCAAGACAAAGTGGTATCTTTTTCATGTGTCCCTATAATGAATAACATAAAACGTGATACTGTAATTTAAATAATAATTAGTATAGACAAAAGGCAAACCCTTTTTTGAGACATCTTTTCTATTATTCAAATAGAGATTATAGAAGTCCAAAACTCAAAAATATGAGACTGATAAAATCAGGATAAATGCCTATGCTCTTTGCGCTTCTCCATATGAAGAATTATATCATAAGGTAAACTCAATATATTTTTAAAAAGTTTTACACAACAAACACAATATGACAAATTTTATTAGGAATTATGGACACTGGAAGTGTTCCACTGAAATACTGTGGATTGTAGACTTAGCTATTTTGATGTTTTCAGAGATTACTGAAATATAAATACATTCAAATCCAAAACTTTTAGCTTAAGACAACCTGAATGAAGCTCAAAGTACAGTAATTATAACTTTGACTAGAACTACCTAGCTGAAAAATACTTAAAACCTGCTACTTGCATAGACAATGTTTAGTTATTGATCAAAAATAATCAAACATTGCCAAGAGAACTAATGTTTATAGGGAGCTCATCTCTTTGGGTAAATTAGCACTATAGACTTTCAGCTGACAAAACTTTTTCCTATCTGATCTGTATTGTTATCACACATTTAATCCAAACTGCTTTTTGTACATGAGTAGTATCTGTTCACCTCAACAAACCACACAGGAGATTTAAAGAGTTACCCATTCAGCATATTTCATCTTAACCCTATCATGCTCATTTTATACCTCTAGACAACTTTTTCTAATGTTAACGCAAGGTTATTCTCTAATTCACCCACCTATCTTACCAGATTATTTCATTAATGAAAAGTGGGTTTCTTCCCTGCTGCTTCTCATTCTTACCCTAATTTAAATGTACTGGAAGTGAGCAAGTCAGATTTCTCAGTAACCTTCTGCTTCATTATTAAAATTAGCTATATTTTAACTCATTATCAGACACGGTTCCCTAAATTCTCTTTTACATCCACATGCAATTTACTTATTTTTGCCCCATTTTCATTCCTTATGTTGTTTCCACTTACCATGCCCTTTTTTCCCCTAAGCTTATGGGAATTCAGAGCCACAATTTAGCTTTATACATCTGTCATGACTGTGGTAATTGCAACTATATAGGAAAACTGAGACTTGTGATTTCTTTGTATATTCTTGACTGGGATTACTTGCAAATACTAGTCGTGTTCTCTGCTTTTTTCTTTTTTTTTAATATATATATAGCACCGCATTTGTTTTCATTGATTGGTTGGTACAGTGCACTGTCATAAACATCTATTTAAAATAACCCTGGGGTAAACATAATCTTTTGCTGATTAAGAAGGCTGCAGGTTTCCTTTGAGGTGACGGATGCATCAAACTAGATTAACTGTTCATTTAAATCATGGTGATTTGGTGCATTACAATCATTTGTTATTAACAATAAATAAGACAGAATATTTTGGGCTGCTCACATTCTTTCTGAAGACAGAAAAGTGCTGCTCAAAACTACAGTATTTTGCTCAACAAAATTCGTTTTTGTAGGAAGCACTTCTGTCTCAAGGTGTTTAGACCCATGTCTTCAAAATGCTTCCCTCATGCCTTGGGTGCAATCTAAAGTGCTTTTGCACTACCTTTTAGCAATAATTGGCACCAACAAATCCGCTTTAAGACAATGAAAACTATCAGTATATGGTACCTACCAAAACCCTAGGTCCCTAGGGTTGAATACATACATCTCCAAATATGAACTGATAAAGGACTATATAACAAAAAATGTCTCTGCTTTCTAACTCTTTCAGTTAGTCTGATGAAAATGCTATCTGTTTTTAAACATTTTGCCATTCTAAATCAGCTTATGTTGCCTCAGGTAACGACCTTATAAGAAAGAGACCTTTAGCACCAAAATAAAAGCCTCTACCACTAAATCTGAGGAGACAGCAGCTTTTTCGGCACCAGCAGCATACTGCACTGCACTGTTTTCATTGGTGAGAAACATATAACAAATAGGGCACCTCTGCATTAGCATTTTAGAGTACACCAGGAAAGCAGATTTGATGCCAGTCTGTGAAACATCCCCATTTACTGCTTCTTCATTCTCACTGCAGTGTGGTTTTGGACTGCATGAATTGGTCCTTCTTCAGGTGGAAATAAACCCAAAGTTGTACTCCAGGAGCACACCTAGCAACACTGAACCACCTATGTGCATTCATTCCACAGGACCCAGAATTAGACTACTGTGAAGTAAACCCTCCAGAAATTCATACAGCACGGACATTAGCTCCTCCATTCCACAGAGCTGCTGCCTGCAGTTTGCATCACTTGCTGACATAGACATAGCCATAGTAAACAAGTGGCTATTCTTAATACCTCTGAAAATCTGTTAATCCTGGAAGTCTCTTGTTAGGTTCCCAGCAACAAAAGTCATTTACCGATTTCGTCTTAAATAACTTAACTGTCTGCAGACAAGCTGAAATACATCCGTACAATCATCATTCCCAGAACAGAACTCTAACCATCAGGTAGGATCTCATTTTTTACTTGCAGATAGCAAAAATTAATTGCTAATGCCAAATTTTGAGAAAAATATATTTGTTCTTTGACAGCTTTATCAACAGAGAAAAATCACTACTGTAAATGAAGAAGCAATCAAAACAAGTTCTGTTTCCTGAAATAAAGCAACATAGGTAGGTCATAGTGAAAGAAGCAACAAAGTCCCAGCCTTTACTCTAGGCATTGTTTGTGAATTACTTTTATAGAATACACTCTAGGTAATAGCCACAATTCAAGATAATTAAAAACCATTCAATTTCTTCCCTCAAATTAATTTTAATCAAGCTAAAGCATGATGCAGTTGAAGAATCGACTAAATATATGTAATCATTACATTTTAAAATACTTTATTAAGCAGGAGGCATTCAATCTATTAATTAGTGTATTGTCACAGGCGATTGGAAAGCAAGGTCTTAATCCAAATAGAGTAATTTACAAATGGAGAAATACTGGATTATCACTTGCACAGACATTTTGATGTTGACTTACAGCATTGTTTCCTAAATTCAATGATGTATGGGAAGAAATTAATGTTTTAAAATGAAAATGAGCATATTTCATCATAATATGATACAGATACTCTCTTTGACAGGGACATTATTGGTAATGGCCTCGAGCCAATATCTGGCTGTTATCTTATTTGTACAAGGCTGCACTTGAAATCACGAACAATAGCTGAAAATGCATTATTTTATTCAGTTCAATCATTTTGGTTCCTTCTCCGACATTGGATTTGTGCAGCAGATGCTCAATATGTTTACCGGAAAATTCACAAGGCCTATACAACAACTTAAATCCCATTAAAGCTTCGCATTGGGACTTCAGTGGTGCATCAGCCCTTTACACACGGGTGACTTTCACCGTAAATAATGACCCTTTTGGAGCAAGGTTTTCAACTCTAATTAGAAAACAATTTTGTTACTCTCCAAGTGGAAAGCTTCCTGGTGTCTCAATGGTGCATTCTTTTCTCTGCCTAGGACTGCAGCGGCTCTGAAACATATATGTCTGCCTTCAGCCACAATGTACAGATGGATTGCATTATAATCCATAGCAAACTTTAAGGTCCTCACTCAAAGAAATGCACATAGTTTGGAAATGCATGTAGTTTACAATTTGCAGGGGAAGTATTATTTTAATTTCATTTTTTTTCTTTTACCAGACAGGATTCATTGTAAACTGTGGAAATTTTTATGAGGCTGGCTGATTTCTCAGCATCTGTTTTCTGTGCTTCATCCATTCTTAATGGCTTTCTCCCTACATTTACTTTTCAGGCTGATCTCTATATTACGCTTCTTCTCTCCCACTTCAAATCTACTGGCAAGAATAAGGGGATATTTTAAAAAATTTTAAGCTTTACACAACTCCCTGACTGATTAGGGAGCTTTACACAACTCCCTGAGTCAGATTAGCCTTTCGCTTACACAGTCTAAACGAATTCTGTAAAAGCCTCTCCTAGCAAAGCTACAATATCCTTTGCCAGCCATCCCATCCTCTCTCTGTATCATCAACTCACAAAGTGCTGCAAATGTAGTGGAGCAGCTAATTATACTGGAAATTAAAACTAGTAATGTATTCAGAAATTCAATCCAAGAAAGGATATAAGCATGTGTATAACATGTATGCAGCAGCTGAATTAGCAAGATATTAGAAGTCATGTCAAAAGGAACACAGTCATTTCTTGCCTTTCTGACTCAATGCAAAACTGTAAATGAACAAGAGTAGGAATAATTTTAAATTAGGAGCCCAGTTCCTCCAGTTGAGGAATAGGCAATTGTGTATAAATAGAAAGAATGATAATGGCCTTATGTAATATGTCTATAATTGAAGGGAAGGGTATATTCTTATTAGAAAACTTCCACTTTGAGTCATTACTAAATTTCCTTAGTATTGTGAAATTCAGATATACGCTCTTTGACAAAGGTGAATTCTAGGGAAATTTTTAGAAAGCTGGAATAGCAACTAACCACTCCTTATTTTCTATAAGGATTTTTATCCCCACAGCTCCAAACAAGGAGCTGGAATTTGGGCTCTATCTATGAATAATAACTCTGTATTTCTAGATAAGCTATTTAATAAGCAGAATATTTTACACGACAGGAACACCACACACTATAAAGTTGTTCTCTTTGCACTTGACCCTTGACTTCCAGCAACCTAGAGCTAAGTTTAGCCTTTATCTCTCCTCTGCTTTTGTTCTGTATAGTTTAATATATTAATTATCTTAAGGGGAAATTCAGAAAAGCAAGATCCATGTACATGAGGCAGATGAAATTCAATGCTTTTGGTTTTGAACACTTGTCATTTAAGTCTATCTTTTAAATAGGTCTTTCAAACTGTCCAGGGTTACGTGATGTACATGAAGGAAACTGAGATGTTCACTGAGAAAGAGGATAGAGTGGGGTGAGCAGAATCAGCCTAAAGAATCTACTGTTCTCATGAAAAAAAAAGAGACAAAATTACTCTATTACAATGAAAAAAGCTGCAAGATTTCACTTGATAAAATAAGGAGAGAGTGTTGCCATGGTACCAGCAAAATTTCTCCTTCACTTATATGCACACACATGAACCTTTCTTGACAGAATAAAATTATAAATGTGCAAGGTAAAATATTTTCTATTACACTTCTTCACAGTATTTTAAATAGATATTTGCATTATATTTAGACAAAATCATACAGGTAATCATCTCTTGCAAATCTCTTCCAAAGCAAAGCAACAAACATTGTATTGACATTGAAATGCATGTCCTCAGAAGGCACTAGGTAACTCAAGGCATGTAGAAAGGTATATGTTGACTTCTGAGCTATTCTACAGCAAAGACGGATTTCTCAGCAACTGGAAACTCTCTTAACCTGGACAAAGTCATATTCAGCAAATATGCGACTGGTTTAAAGTTTTTATCTGGGATAACTGAATGACTCAGAGTCATGTTTCTGGGGCTTTGCTCCTCACGTTCCTAGTGTTATTATTATTCTGTGGCCTAAAATAGTATAATCTTATGTTCCAGTCTATTTGTCTTTATAACACATATGACATTTTGTGCCAATTTCCCCAAGTACTCTGAGCACTTAACAGGAAAAGTTTTATTCAAGAGTTCTTAGACACATAATCAGATAGCTAATGTGAAAAGGCACTGCTAGATTTTCATTGCACTTTAAATAGGTAGGTGTCCATCTCATGCACACAGATTTCACACCAGTCCTTAATGTCAGTACAAGCATTGATTTTATATGATGATATTATACCATCTTGCACCTACAATTGGTCCTTCAGATATAGTAAATTTAATGACAGACATTTTGAAGACAAGAGGGACCACCTACTAGCACTCAAATGATCTATGTTCTTGCATAATGCATGACATATAACTGTCCCTTATGCTAATTTCTAGATAAGGAAGAAATGTATATTTTCAAAAAGATCACTAAAGATCACAAATCACTAGAAAAATCACCAACCTTTGAATAAGGTCTTGTAATAGCTTTTTTAAGTTTATAAACTCATTTACAAATGTAAGCATAATTTCTACCTGCATTTTGTTTGACATCAACTTCTAGCCATTAGATTATGCTGCCCTAGCAATCAGCTAAAGTCTTTCCCCATGTAATACACAGATACGATCAAGCCACCTTTTAAAGTTCTCTTTGATAGACTGTGCTTTTTTAGGTTTCACCGAAGCGACTTTTGCATCCTTCTGGACAACAGAACTGGCCATAATAGCCCAACAGTAATTTCACTCATGCCATACACACAGGTAACATCATTTCCTAATTCCCAAAGGAAAGTTCCTTCTTCACAAACCCTCTCAACTTCTGTTCTCATAGCTAGAGCTTTGCACAGGGACTTGAATACAGTCTCTCAGTCTGGCAATTTGACTTACATTCACTGTTCCTAGATGCATAACATTGCATTTGGTTATGCTGAAGTTGGACTTATCTGAATGGGAAAGCAAGCTATTCAGATCATGCTGTATAATTGGCTTGTCCCCAAGTGGACAAAATTTGAAACTTTACGTTCCTTCCGCAGGATCGGTAGTCTTTTTCTATAAAGGAGAGACTTCATCCTCCAGTGCTCTCTACTTCACACTTTTCACACCAGCATGACACTCTTAGAAAAAGTAATGAGAGGGAAGAAAGATTGCAACTTCATATAGTCATATATTTAACCCTTTGTTTTGTCAGTTATCAATCCATGCCCCACCATTTCATCTTCCTGTGCTAAAGCCACCCACTTTGGATGGATGAACCGTGATGCACGCAGACCTAGAACATACATTCACTGCAGTGCCCCATTGCTCCTCCCTTCTTTCTTTCAGTAAGAAAGCAATAGTGAAAACAGATGCAGTATTGTGCTTTGCTGCTTTCTAACATGCTGTGTGCTACAGACTGTCAAGAAAGATTATAAATAGAACAGAGCTTCTGTCTCATTACAGTGATTTTAATGAGAATGATAAATGGGTTCAAATAAAATCATTCAGGCTCCAGTGAGAAGATCGCTCTCTCTTCCAGTGCTGTATCTAACCCAATTTCATGATGTCATTATCTTCCCTGAAATGTAATGGAACATATGGCAATTTAAAGGATCAATCTTAGTACATTTTCTGTATGCTGTGATTTCTCCGGCACAGGAAAACTCCTCTCACTTGATCTTCATTATGACTATACTTTCAGGTATTCCTGCTCACAAATGATAAAATTGCTAGCTACAGATTAACACATACATTGATCTGTGCATGCATAAAACAATTGCCTCTTGGTTGTTGTTTACTCCTAAAAGATCAGAGATCTTCTGTTATGACTTGTACTGAGATGAATAATGTAATTAAACAACACCCAGGAGAGGGAGGAATAAAAAATGCCTGAAGAACAAACTAATTTGTTTTTTTTTTAGACTGCCAAATTTTAAGAAAGCTGCCAAAGACTACCTCAGAAGGAGTACAACAGTCATCAACACAAAGCTTACAAGTGAAAAATAGACAAATAATCCTGAAACTTTATCATGAAAACTTTTCTATCAGAAGGTTAGAGAGAACTGGAAGTTCACTAGTTATATTACCAGCACAGCGAAGGCATAAGTCAAGGTGAAAGAACAGCAGGCTAAAACTTCAGCAATGACGAGGTCAAGACAAGGATTTTTGCCACAATAAAATTAAAAGCTATTGTTCCCTTTCATCATTCTCCTAGAAATTGCCAGTGTTGCTTTATGTTTTTCCTGGTCCCATGTAAGAAAAAAGAGGCAGAGTAGATCTGCAAGACTATGTTGTCATCTTCCAACAACCAGAGTACTCATACAGCTTTGTGAATTCTTGAGTTTATCAACTGTTTTGATATATCTGATGTTTTCACTCATAGTTCCTTGTGCAAATGTTTATCTGACAACATATAAAGAGTCTGAAAAGTCACAAAACACATCTTTTTCATGTGTCTTTTTGGGGGCCTGGTTTCTGATTCTTTCTGAAAGAGGTGGGCTATGCAACACTGCTGCCAGAATGCTGTTTCACGGAGGGTTTTGTACAACATCCTTGCAGTCTTGGTAAATGCCAGAAACTGTTCCAAAAGTAAACAGAGCTTTACAGATTTTCGTTGAAACTAGCAATGAATAAATGCTAGTGCCATCAACTGAGTTATCTGAGTATTTCACCTAGTATTTTCCATGTCATTGCTAAACCCTAACAAGGGAGCTAGAATGTCTCTTTTTCCCTTCTCCTCCTCTCTTCCTGCGCCTGATTTTCAGGCTGTATTGTGTTTGCGTGGCAAGGCGGGGCTACAGGGGTGGTTTCTGTGAGAAGCTGCTAGAAGCTTCCCCTATGTCCAATAGAGCCA
>NW_009194552.1:12422-24590 GCF_000690835.1 Fulmarus glacialis | reverse complement strand
CCAAGAGGGCCAATGCTACCCAGCTCCAAGACAGACCCGCTGCTGGCCAAGGCTGAGCCCATCAGCGATGGTGGTAGCGCCTATGGGATAACATAGTTCAGAAGGGAAAAAAACCCCTGCAGCCGAAGAGAGGAGTGAGAATATGTGAGAGAAACAACCCTGCAGACACCAAGGTCAGTGAAGAAGGAGGGGGAGGAGGTGCTCCAGGCGCCGGAGCAGAGATTCCCCTGCAGCCCGTGGTGAAGACCATGGGGAGGGAGGCTGTCCCCCTGCAGTCCATGGAGCTTAATGGTGGAGCAGATATCCACCTGCAGCCCATGGAGGACCCCACGCTGGAGCAGGTGGATGCCCAAAAGAAGCTGTGGCCCTGTGGAGAGCCCACGCTGGAGCAGGGTCCTGGCAGGACTTGTGGCCCCGTGGAGAGAATGGAGAGAGGAGCCCAGGCTGGAGCAGGTTTGCTGGCAGGACTTGTGACCCGTGGGGACCCAGGCTGGAGCAGTCTGCTCCTGAAGGACTGCACCCCGTGGAAGGGACCCATGCTGGAGCAGTTCGTGAAGAACTGTCTCCCGTGGGAGGGACCCCACGCTGGAGCAGGGGAAGAGTGTGAGGAGGAAGGAGCGGCAGAGACAACGTGTGATGCACTGACCGCAACCCCCATTCCCCGTCCCCCTGCACCACCCTGGGGGGGAGGAGGTAGAGAATTTGGGAGTGAAGTTGAGCCTGGGAAGAAAGGAAGGGTGGGGGGAAGGTGTTTTGATTTTTATTTTCTCATTATCCTACTCTGATTTGATCGGTAAAAACTCCCCAAGTTGAGTCTATTTTGCCCGTGACGGTAATTGCCAAGTGATCTCCCTGTCCTTATCTCAACCCATGAGCCTTTTGTTATATTTTCTCTCCCCTGTCCAGTTGAGGAGGGCAGTTATAGAGCAGCTTTGGTGGGCACCTGGTGTCCAGCCAGGGTCAACCCACTACACAGGCTTACACTTTCCTGCTGCAAATCTAACTGGTTTAAGGTGATGGCAAGTATATTATTTCTTGTTGTATACAAAGAAGACCTTTCCAGACCTAACATCTTATCCACTGCTGTCTATTAGTAGAGACAATGAGACTCAATAATATAGTTGTCCCTTTAGTCCTGTGTTCTTATGGCTCTCAAACGTTAACTATTGGGTCTTAATTCTTATGTGCCAGTAAAGTTTTCCAGCAATACAACAGCTCTGTGTACTTAACACTTGATACGACTTTTTGGCACAGTAAATTTTGTTCTCCTCCCCTCTTCTTCCTGTTATGTTTGTCAGTCTCACTAGCCAAAACACACAAAAAGATATACAGTTAACACATGGCTATTTTTGTGGGCTAAATACTAGCTGAGTTTTTAAGGAAACATAAGCCTGAATGTTTATTGCAATATTTACCCAGCCCTTTGTTCTCTGCAGAATGAAGAAGTCTGTATTGTGCATTGATATTTGGATGAGATTCCCCCCTGCTGACTTATCTAAATATAAAATAAGAAAATAAACAACATCAAAAAAACGTTCCGATTTGAGCCCCCATTAAGCACCAAGTTTTCAAAGGCACTCTCTTTAAGTCAAAAATGTCACAGCCTTTTTTATTAGGGCTGAAATTATGGAGTGAAAATATCTCCTCTGCGCTCCAGGAAGACCCTCCACCACCTCTTCATTCCAGAGACGGCTAATAATTCCTGCATGTATTGTGTGTATGCATGAAAGTGCTTCAGGATGAAAAGTGCTATATAAATGTAAGCTGCTATTAATTATTGCACTCGAAGGAACATTCAGATAGCTTAGTTTTTCAAACCGAACCTACATGAACATTGCTGTATGTTCTAAATTTCATTTTCTCCACACCTTTTAATTTGCCACTCTGTCATCAAAGAAATACAAATTCACTATTCCAACACACCTCTAAACCTAGATATACTCTCCCAGCTGATTCAACTTCAACAATTGACTAACATATATTATTCCTAGAGCTCAGCTGAGGCTGATGTGAGGCAAAGACTCAGAAAGGAAGACAAGAAAAAATGAGTTTGTTTTACATAGAAATATATACATTTTACAATGTGGGAGCAAGAGTACTGAGCAGGGAGATCAAGAGTGAAGCTGCTACACACAGATTTTCCTCAGATTTCCAAGAGATTACATTAAAGTGTAGCAATAAAAAGGGAGGCAGAGGATGATAAGGATTATAATCAAATTTGTTCTTCTGGAACATCTTCAAGTCAGTGTTCTCAAATAATTTCATTAAAGAATCAAATCTTATATGACATAACATAAGTTTACTAAGGGATTAAAAGATATTTTCACCATCACCAGGATGACCACCTGGTGTTTAACCAGCAGTTAATACTACCCAAAAGTAGTACTAGGCGTTCCGAATGCAGGAGGCTATACAAAATGCAGGAGGCTATACAACTGTTTCGTTTCTATGATCCACAGCAGAGAAGTGATTTTGACTCCCAAGTGTTTTTTTATGATCATAACATAGCAGTAACCTCATCATTTGATGGTCTGCATCTCTCTTCAGCACTGCAAGTTCTCTCTTTGAATGGAACCCTTATCACTCTTACCAAAATTAGTTTGCTGGAATATATTTAGTATGGGGCTATCCTTTAAACGCTTTAGAGATAAATCTGAAGAACTCAATTTGTTAACTTGAGCATCTTGCTAGAACCATGTGACTGCTATAAACTTTTACATGACCTACAGTCATACCAAGATGTACATCTTCCATGCCAAATTTCCATTTGCTAGGAAACCTGCTCAATCTGGACCTTTCATGTCACAAACAGTGGGCTGCTGGCAGATTGCTCTCTACAAGGTCTTGTTCCATTTTAATCTAGGCCAAGTGGAAATTATATTGGGTTGTTAGACTTTGTTGTGGTTTAATCCCAGCCAGCAACTAAGCACCACACAGCCACTCACTCACTCCCCCCCGGTGGGATGGGGGAGAGAATAGGAAGAGTAAAAGTGAGAAAACTCGTGGGTTGAGATAAAGACAGTTTAATAGGTAAAGAAAAAGGCGTGCATGCAAGCAAAGCAAACACGGAATTCATTCATTACTTCGGCAGGCAGGTGTTCAGCCATCCCCAGGACAGCAGGGCTCCATCACGCATAACGGTTACTTGAGAAGACAAACGCCATCACTCCGAACCTCCCCTGCTTCCTTCTTCTTCCCCTAGCCTATATACTGAGCATGACATCATATGGTATGGAATACCCCTTTGGCCAGTTTGGGTCAGCTGTCCTGGCTATGCTCCCTCCCAGGTTCTTGTGCACCCAGCAGAGCATGAGAAGCTGCAAAGTCCTTGATTAGGGTAAGCACTACTTAGCAACAAATGGAACATCAGTGTGTTATCAACATTATTCTCATACTAAATCCAAACCACAGCACTATACCAGCTACTAGGAAGAAAATTAACTCTATCCCAGCTGAAACCAGGACTGAATAGATATTCTTTCACATACTGAGACATGAGGCAATTCTGTGTATGTTGAATGATTGATTACATTAATGCTTCAGAGATTTAAACTGCATTGTTACCGTGCATCACAGCATTAGGAACCCAGGCTGAGGAAATTGTCTTTTACCTATTGGTGGGATCCACTCATGCCCTACGAAACTGTTTCAACCAATGTTCATCTCAGAGCGGTAAGAAAGAGAGAAGGAAAGCATCACCTACTGAATTAACAGTAATTATCCAGCAACTGGTAGTTCCTGCTGTCATCACTCTGAATAAGGAAGCAATTTGATTTTCTCATGTAGAAAGATATGACAGGCTTCCAAAAGAAGGCACTATGGTTGAAGTCTCAAAGAATCTCTGTAGACAGTAACGTAACTCTTCTACATCAAATGCTGGGGAAGATGCCCTCGGTATGCAAAACCTCTAGATTTATGTCTGTGTTAGAGGACACTCAAATATCCCTACGAAGAAAACAGAATGAGCAAATGAGGAGTCACAGGCTACCTGTAAAATTATCTATGGAGACTGGAAATGTCAAAACACAGCATCCCACATGATGCCTGTTTACTAGGTAATAGTAGGATATTGAGATTCCTCACCTCTGATCCTTAAAAAAATAAAATTGTAAGGGCTATGTTGCAGCAATCCAGGGTTGTGCTTTCATAGAGTGGGTATGAAGGCAAGTGTAAAATGCTCTGACAAGAGAAAAAGATACAGAGATATGCTGAAGAACTGCTGGGAGAGCACAGGGGGACTGCAGAGGGTAGAAAGTGCCAACATTGATTCCCTCTTGTGTATACTATTTTCAGGAAGGTAGACCCTAAAATGAACCATCCCAAGAACGTCCCGCTTCCATCTCAGAGAGTTGATTTGTCTGGGAATAAAAGGCAATTTAGGCAATTGGGACTAGTAGCAAACTGGGATCCACATTACTGACACCAGAAATACTCAAAATCTGTTACTGGGCAGGATCAGTAAGAACACTGGACTTCCCCAGCACAGAGAAAAGGACTACAGGTAGGTAGGACAGACCACCATGGAGCAGCTCCAGACTCCTCTTTGAAGAGTCACTGCTTATTTAAAATGGAAGGTATCACCCTCCTTCTTTTACACTTCTCTTTGGGAAGGCAACTCATGCAACTGCAGGGTTTCCTTCCCGATACATATCCAGACAACATAAGAGCAAAAAATGAAAAAGCATTTCATATCTTACACCAGCTCAGTGGAATCTCAATATCTTGCTTGGTGTGGCTGCTACAGTGACTTAACTGTTTTCTGTGTTATTTTTCATCTGCTGTCTTAGAAATTACACTTTGGTTTTAGACTGATGGATACTTCATTACAAGAAAAAAAAATTTAGAGTTGGAGATCTGAAGCCAAATGCTGACGGTGCCATTCAGGTCAAACTTCGGGACCAAACCCTGCCCAGTAGAGTCACAACTCTGCCTCGCTGTTATCTCCCCACAAGTCATGCCTGCCCAAGCCCTACCCTGGTTCTGACAGCGTCTGCCTGCTCTTCAAGCATGTAATATCAGAATTGCAGGGCAGAGAGGAAAAGAACCAAAAAAATCCATCATTCATGCTTTACCAAATAACTAATCTAAGGGGTTTTTAAATTTTTGTCCCCTAATATTTTCCAAATTCACCTGAAGAAAATGAAAAACGGGTATTACTTATTGGCCTCCAAACTATCTTATTTTGAATTAATACAAGATGCAGAAACATGATTATTGACTCATAATTATTTCTTACTGAGATGAAAAACAGTGGATTTCTCAAAGTATAAGTCAAGGTTCAGAAAATTCCTTCCCTGAACACTTCTGTTAAGAATAAATTATTTCTCTTCCTACTTATGAGGACAATTCATTTTGCAGCCCAAACTAGCAGAACTTTTAATTCACTGGGTAGCAGTTTATGCTTTTACAGTTAAAGAACACATTTCATTTCTTCCCTTTCGGCCAACATTGATGAATTGCAAAAATCACCTTGTTATCTGTGTTAATCTGCTCTCACACAAAATTACAATCCAGATATCTACAACATTCTCTAGATAAAAAGCTTCTGCAATTCAGGATGTTGTCTGTCCCTCTCAAAAGTCAGAGAATGTGGTTCTCATTCAGTCTAAACGCCATCGATGATTCAAATTCAGTTCTGATTAAAGCCTGTGGATTGGAAGCTGCAGATAAAGACTAAGAGATGGAGTTTTACTATGTGCATAGTTTGAGTGGGCACAGCTCTGTTAAATAACTTAGCAAAAGTCTGACAGTGAGTAAGGAACACCTGTCTGACAGCGACTGAGAAGAACCCTCATAACAGCAGTTTTCTACTACAATTGTCTAACAAGTTTTACCTAAAGCTGAACTACTCCACCCAAACACCTAAAGCATTGACTTTTTGTTGTTCTACCAGTAACTGCTGCATTAAAGGGTATAAATTTCATCATACTAGCATTCCCTGCTTTAATTTGCACAGGATTAGTTTGTTTTTTCTTCTTAAACTCTCTAAGACTTATTTTATGGGGCTTTAATGAGTAACTAGAAAGAATCCAGACTTGTTAAGCCTCTGACAGATGTTCTTTAATAATATCATCATTCTTGGTCTTTTCAGAGACTAGACAATTGGGATTACATTTTGTTGTCTGGTATGCAATCTTTATTAGAATTTAACTATTTCATTCGCTTGTCTTATGAAGATGCTGTGTTGATGGCTGCTATTCCAACTTAATTGTTGCTGATTATATTTTTCATTTTTACAAGCATAGCCACGTTGCGTGTATCCAGTATATCACCTGTGTTTACTTTTTAGGGAGATAACAAGGCTTACCAAACAGTGTCATTCTGTAGATGAAATGGTGTCACCCAGTAGGTTTTTATTGCTGCATACACTTTGATAGCATAATGCCCTTCCTTTGGATATTTCAATTATCTTCACCTCTTCTTCCTGTACACTAGCATACTGTTGTCTGTTCAGAAATAGGAATAATTTCCTTTTCTGATAGCACAAGCATCACATTCGGTTGTATCTCACAAAACTATGTCTATAAATTTGAGGAAGAAGTGTGGCAGACACACTTGATAAAGACAAGTATACCAAGGTGGCAAAGATGAACAGACATGTAGCTAGATATCCTACTCTAATATTTTTACCAGAACCCTAAATTTATTTTCCCAAGAAAAAACCCCAATGGTTTTGAGATTGCTTTAAGAAAATGAAGACAGTGTAACTATCTATTGTTCTTCCTTCCTGGCAGAGAAACCAAACATTCTGGACACACTTACAGTATCTCATGTAAATCACACAGCCCTCCAAGTGGGACAGAAAATTGATCCTTGAGCTTCATCCAAAAAGCACACTTCAGATATTAGCACCAGCTACCTATGTGTTGACTTTATCGGCACCTACAACTAAGAGCATTATGCAATATTTCCACGTAACTTATCTGGAGCCAGCACAATAAGGATACCTACTAGAAAAATGTTCTATAATGCTGTTACCTTAAATAGCCCAAGTTGCTTACCTGTCTCCCCAGATTCCTCGGTAATTGACTGGTAAAGCTCCCTTTCCGGAAGCATCGTTGCACTAACAGCACAAACCTCTCACAGATTTCCTTCTCAAGAGTCCCACTGCTCTTTTCATTCCTTCTGAATAGTGAAAAAAATTTCTCTAATGACATTTAAGAGGGGTATTTCTGAAAAATTATTCTGCCTTTACATATTTACCTTAATAAAGTTGAAAGAGCCGTAAATCTTTGATTACTTACAAATATGGCTCATTTAGCATATTTTTGTTTTACTAGTATAGTGGGGTGCGTGGGGGGGCCACTTTACTTTCATACTTACTTATTTATTTACTTAAGCTCAGTACTAACTCTCTAGCCTATTTTTGCAGTAATTGCAGCTGACTCCAAGCTATTGCTTATAAGGTTCACCAGGAGGATACTTCCTATCCCAGAATCCAATCAGGTTTTCTCATTAATCAAAGTCCTTGAGAGCTCAATGTTTCCTGTTCCCTAATCACATCTGTGAATGCTGCTTTAGGAAATCTTTTTTGCCAGCTTTAACCACTTCTCCTTTTGAATTGGACCAAAACCATTATATTTACCCTTGTATTTTTTTACAGGTCTTAAAATCCATTTAATGGAAAGAGGGAATAATTTTCTGATTTCTCTTTCTATTTCTCTCTCTTCTCCATGTTGTGTGAGGTGGTCATAGAGCCATGTCTTTACCTACCTCAGTCAGCAGCGCTTTTTTGTCCACTTAAGTGCTATCTGTTTCCTGTTTCCATATTTTGCTGCTGTCTTTTATTTTCTTTCCTTCCTTCTCCCCAGGTTTCTTCAATAGAGATAAGGGAGAAAAGGGTCAAAGCTCAGCATAAGGCTACATCTGCATTTACAAGTCATGCAACACAACAGGAACATATCTAGAGCAAAACAATTCTTGCTGGAGAACTGACATCCACACTATAGAAGTTTCAAGAGTTTTACTTCAGAGGAACTCTAACCTGAATACCCATTAACGACTAGAGTACATTAGGTGCAATTCTTGAATACATCTACCACTTCAATTTCATCAAAAAGGAAACCAGTCTGTGTGTTTGGAGATTACCCTACGATACAAAACACAGCATGGTAAAAGGAGAGATTATTGGGGGATTTGCTTTAAAAACAGACTCCTGAGCTAAGTTGTTCATGTAGACATACCCTAAGTCACTGAATCCAAAGTAATGCAAATCCTAAAGTTTCATACAGTCAACTTCACCAGAAAACACACTTAAAGGATGCTGGACCTCAGTTCTTGAATAATAACATAAAGCATTTATCCAGGAGACAAGAAACCGGAGTACACTTATGACTTGAACAGGAGGGACTTCAGTCAATATCTACTGCCACACAGAGTACATAATCACTGGCTAGTGCAGTAAGAGGGGGAAAAAAAAGTATACTTGATCCCTTCCACAGAAGATGAACTACTGTGAGGCCATAAATTCAAGCTTCAGAGGACCAAAACAAATGTAGACTAGAAGATAGGTCAGTTAGCTAGGAAGAAAATCAAAAGGCTTGCATTTTGTTCCCACACTTGTTTGTGTATTTTAAATTGCCCAGTCACTGGCTAAAGAAAACAGAAACCATACTGTGAGGAAGCTTCAAATTCAGGTAAAGTACACAGTTCCCTATCTGACAGAAAGCAGTAAATTGTATATCAACCTTGAAGCAATCCTTGTACCTGAAGGACACTTATGCATGCCACTCGGAGACTTAAGACAGAATTGGGGAACCTTTGCACTTTGATTTTGGACCACAGCAGAGCAAGGAAGGTGTTCCAGGCATCCACCTCTCTCTTTCATTTCTGCAAACATGTTAGTGTTTATGTTCAATAATCTCAAGAATACTACAATTCAGAAAGCAGGTATTTCTAGGGTTTTAAGGGTATTGGAAAATGAGTTATATAGACTGCTTCTTAGACCTTGACATCTAAATTCCATCTATGTCCTACAGACAAAAAAAAAAGAGGTATTTTTGTCTTCTTCCCTGTGACATTTTTGGGGTAATTCAGCAACTTGCTCAGCTCAGTAGGGAAGTAGGGATGGAGTAATTAGTATCATCACTGCTGAAACATCATTCGTTACATTCTTCCCTCCTCCCCGTTTTTCTTACTTACACTGAGAAGCCATCAGTTTCTCACATTCTTGGCTTTCAGCTTTCTTTACAGCTAAAAGGCCCTGTGACTCAAGAGAAGGCTTGTAATGTCTGCCTCATTCTGAGTCCTAATGGTGAAAAGTAAATTGCACAGAAGCTAGCAAACAAGAGAGGTCTTGATATTAGCTTTAATTTTAAAAGAACTAACTCTTCTAGTAATGGAGCTTATTAATTAGCAAGGATCCTTAAAAACATGAGGAAGTAAAATTTTAATGAATACTCTTTTAAATGGCAAATATTTTTCTTCGGGGTAAAATGCTGGACTGCAGCATTTTATTACTGTATGAAACCAGAATTTCATACAGTAAAACAAACACAAATATGAACTTAGGAGGAATTCATTGTCAGGCGTACTTGAAAAGGATTGCAGGCACCCAGGGAATGTTTCTGTTTGTTGTTTTAAAAGGCCTTTTAATCTGCATCCAATTTCCTCCTAAATCTTAAAGCATTTCAGTACAGTCTTTTCACACAATGTAGAGCGTGATGCATGCCTTGCACATAATTTTACCCTGGCTCAGGCTTCGAACTAGCTGCTAGTGGTAATGGAATATGAAGCTGTCATGTGTTCTGCTATTTCAAACTTGATCTAGGAGATGAGAGACTGAAAATAGTTACTCTTTTGACTCTCTTTGGTCTGTGTCGTTGGAGTTTGAGTTTCTCCTTTAATATCAAAGAAAATCCTGTGAAGCATCACCATCTGCCCTGTCTTCATACCCTCCCCTGAACACCCACTGTTGGCTACTGTCAGAGACAAGATGCTGCACTGGATGGATCTGACAATGGCTGCTGTTATGTTTTTTTGTGCTTTTCTGAAGTTTTAGTAGATCATAACTACCCCACATTGCCACAGTCACCCTTAAATTATACCTTTGGTTAATCTCAGTAGAAAGGCCAAAGCCTGATATTCTTCCCACCATAAGCAATGCAATTGGTTTTGTTGCCTTCAATGAAAGTTACAGAAAATTGTAGAACGAAGAACCTAAAGTGTTTTCTCCTTCTCCAAGATTATCTTTTGGATTAGATTCGGGTTTTTCAGAATACAATAATCTCCTTCTGTTTGCAACTACCCAGGAGGAAAAGAAGAATACTGGTGCTAGCCATATGAGCAAATACTCCTCGTGTATCAGCATCATTCCTGAGAGGCCAGCACAGAGATCAGCGCATAGTTTCTGTGTCAGCTGTACTACCGTAAGACATGGGCAGCCAAAAAAACCTGCAGGAATATATACCTTGTGTAAGAAGAAAACATCATTAACAAAACCTTATCCCTAGGTCTACATATAGAAGTTATACTGCTATCAGTGAGATTTATACATATAGATCCAAGGGCAGAATAAAGATGCTAGCTAGCATTTCACTGTAGAGCTGTAATTATTCACATTGTTTTTCTCAAAATAATTTTAGATTAACATACTGTAAAGCTGTGTAGTCAGTAGGGTAAATTCTACTTTCCAGCTGAAACAATTCCAGACTAAGATGCTTCCTGATGAATACATAAGCTAGCTCTTCAGTCAATGAAACCATGACATGATGCTGAAATATCAATCCAGAGTCTTTTGGACGGCATGCAGAAGAAATGCAATGGGATATTTACTTGGTGTTCAATATTCTTTTGTTATGGAGGTAATTTTGTATTTCTTTCCAATTAGAGGGAAAGGTTCACACAAAGTCCAATCTGTGTTTAAATTACATTATCTACATGTTCACAGGCTTTTTTGCCATTTATGATGTTAACTGCAGGTGTCAAGGATCCAAGGCTCTAGCATTCATCATGAGTCAGCACAAAAGAGACTAGTTTCTGAACTCAGCTGTACAGTACAAATCCAAAGGCATACTATTATCTGTCTCAAAACGAAAACTTTCCCATAATAAGGAATCAGCAGCCTTTGTTCACCAGTCTTTGCCAAAATCTCTTAATCTGGCACTCAAAATGATCAGCTGGCAGAAAACAGCATAACTCCAGTGGTATACAGAAAATATCAGCTGGGGCTTAGGGCTAATCTTGGTCCTAATGAAGTTAATGGCAGAACTCCCACTGATCGCAATGGGACCTGAGACAGAATGTGACAGCTGCATATAAACCAGGGCAGACTGGTAACAGCCTTTCAGCTCATTGTATTTCCTTGGAAACACACAGAGGCTTTCACAAGTCCTTTTGTCCAGTCCAGCAACTCAAAGGAGATTTAAAATTACCTCGAGGCTAATGCTGAGCAGTACAGATACAACTGATTTTTAGTTCTCTGTTGTATAAGAAAAATAAAAATGAAATGTTGTTTCAAGACTCAGATGAATATTTCATGAACCTTCTAGACAACTAAAATTCTAAAAATTACAGCCTTTTAGCTAGGCCAAAATCTGTTCAATTTAAAATGTTTTGCAATGCAGTTTAAAAATAAAGAAAAACATTCTGATCATTCAGTTAAACAAAAAAGTAATTCTGAATTTAAAATCTACTAAAATACTTTTTATAACAGCATGAGCTAACTGGAACAATGCTTACAAAAGTTGTTGAAACGTAATTTCCCCAAAAATAGTTTTGGTCAAAAAAATCCTGGCTCATTTTTTGAAGATGTGACCTTTGGATAGCATGAGGCTGGCAGAACAGGTCACAAGCTGCTTCTGGACTCCCTCCCAAAACAAGTGGCTTATGGTGATCTAAAAACATCTCAAGACAAAAGAGAAGTGGTTTTAGTAACCCTAGCTGACAGAATTGCTCCTCCTGTCATGCAGCTACTGTACCCTAAATGGAGGGGCAGTTCAGGACTCCTGGGACGAAACAGAGATTGAAAATGGATTTGCCTTCAACCAGGCTTGTTAAGTGCTTACCACTCTATTGCACTTGCAGAATTTCCTCCTTGTCCTTTGATTTTTCTGCTGGCAAAGCAGTTTAGTACTGGTATACTGAGTCCCACCACTCGGTAGGGTTACCTAATTATGCCTACGAAAAATGAATTTTATCTTCATTTCCTACTGTATCTTCGCCTTTATA
>NW_009194552.1:0-12383 GCF_000690835.1 Fulmarus glacialis | reverse complement strand
TAAGGTCAGGGTCTTCTGTTTTATTTTGAAGAGGGTAACACAAAGCTATCCTGTTTTTTCTTGATTTAATTACCGATTGTATGAGAAAAGCTCTCACACAGGTTCTATTACTGTTATTTTGCTTCAGTTGCTGCTTGGGGCCATTGTACTGTCTGTTTCAGATATGCCTCCAAGCAGTTTTGGCCTGCTGAGATCTTTTTTTGACACCCTGAGAACTACCGACGAGTTTTCATACCCCTGCGGCAATGCAACCTGTCTCCTTGGCAGCTAAAAATGACGCTGCACTGGTTGGACTGCTCTCCGGCATGGTTCATGTATTCTTTTCTTGGCACGTAATTTTCAACAGGTGTAATCATGCTCTAAGAGGTTCATGGTAGCAGCCTGTACTATACTAATTGCTTAAAGGAGCTGCTCTTTTAGAAGAAATGACGCTTGCATTGTCATGCAGGCTGCTGATCATTGCCTGGCACCTCTGCCCTCAAGGCGAGAGTCCAAACAACTTGTGAGAAGGCACTTTGCCATCTCAGCAGATGGACATGAGCATAAGCAGCTTAGGGACTATGTCTGCGTATCAAGCATAGGCATTGAGGGCATGATTCCTAGCCAAGAACGCTGCAACTGCTGTTTATCTTCTGCTCACCAACCAAGAGTTGTTTATCTTCTGCTTACCAACCAAGAGTTCAGGGAATATGTCATCGCTAATTAAGACCTGGGCTGGACTCAGTTTCAAAAGTGTAAAGTACAACTGTGCAAAACAAGTGTCTGTCTGGCTTGAATCGAGCAGCAAGTCCTAAGAGGGGCCAAGGGAGTTCTCAGGATGAAATCTGCACTGGGGTTGACTAAAATGCGGGAAACAATACCTCAAAATGTTGCCATTTCATCAGATTCAGGAAAAGAGTAAGGGAAGGGTGAGCGGGGAAATCACTGTTAATACATGGGTGGATTTATATCTACTCAAAAGTAAAACTTGGCATAATAAAGCCATGTAGTTGAAATTGGAAAAAATTTAGGCCCAATATGAGAAAAAATCCTAATTGTAAATTGCATGAATTTACAGAATAATCTCAGAAAGGAAGGCTTAGAGGCATTTTTGTTTGGTAATTGTAATACCTGAAGGAAAACACTTCTTCAAAATAAGAAGACAATACTGTATTCACTGTGAGAAAACCCACATGACCTAAGGGATCTTTTCCTCTCTCAGTTCCATGAGTCAGATAAGATTACATTACCTGAGGTACAGTGGTACTACAAAAGTCCTATAATGCCTTTGAAAGCCCGAACTAGACTTGAGTGGTTCAGAGGCCTTGTCCTCGTACAGAAAAGAAATGAAGCAGAGGATCAGGCAGTATATTATTTAAACCATGACGTGACATGCTTCTGCTCATTGGAGACAACTGCAATATCAGACAATAGGCTCAAGGACATGCTGAAAATATATTGGAAATATGTTAAAACTGGATTTTGATCTTGCTATTATTTAAGCTTCAGGCCAAATAATCATGAAGTATCACAAAATCTGCCCCCCCCCCTCCCCTTTACAATTTTAGTATCAAAAATATTAGTAATTAGGGTAAGAAAAGAGGTCAAGCATTTGCTTTTCTGATAAAAAAGAAATCATAAATAGATAGAAGGAAAGCAAGTGAACAAAACCACAAAACTAAAACTGAAAGGGATTCACTGCATCATACTTTACTGAATACTTGAAATATAGGACCCTAAAAGGAAAAGCTGGCCCCAAAGGTAAAAAGCCTGACACAAACCAATCATGAACCAGGCACAGCAGATTTCAGAGCTGTTGTTCCCTCATTCAGGTCATTATCCACACACTATAAGTAATAGAACTATGTATTTTACATGATTTTATTACATGCATTTTTACTTATACCCTTGAAGCTATCTTCTTCAAATCATTTGAAAGACACTATGCCTGTATGAAAACTGGGATACAAGAAACTCAAATGTTCTTCAAATCTTTACAAATACATATATTCAGACAAAAAAGTTTCTATATATTATATGTTTCTTTTACCCTGCACTAATTCTAAGAAATTAGAAATGTCTAGCTTCCTTTCCCACTGTCCTTCCTCCTTCCTGGCCTCCAATACAAGATGAAGAGCCTACAAGGGAGTAAAACTGAAGAACAAGTACAGATGCAGCTTGTTCCAACACCCTTCTCTAATGATACAACTAGATAAATTATATCACTTCAGGCTGTTCTCCAGCCCTATGCAAAAAGACAGATGGGATTCGATTGTCATCACCAAAATGTCTTTCCACAGTTCTACCAGCTTTCAAAAACAGTGTAGTCCTGACAGCTACTTTAATTACCACTATGCTTGTATCTATATCAATATTTGAATTTATATATTTACACTTCTGTCAGAGGACCTTCATATATAAGAAGAAAATTTATGAGAAAATATCTTTGGTAGTATCATAAAAACGTTGCAAGGCCATCGCATCCCCTTGCATTGTTTCATGTGATAATGTAAATATTTTGGAATACAAAGTAAATTAGAAGAAATCTGCAGTTTTGTCCTTCACTGTCTGTTACCGCGCACTTTTTCCTACCACAACTATTTAAAGTCTAACTCAGAGCTCAGTGAAGTTAGAATTTGCTCAATGAAATAACCTTTTCTTATTTATCACACTTCAAGTCACCCGGTTTTCATCTGAATATCCTGATGACCTAAACAGTCACACATGAATGTCAGTTGAACTATTACAACTCATTTTCTCATACTGCTCATACTGCTTTGTAGTGCAGCCAGAGCCCCCCAACACACCAACAAAGTCAATTAAATGGATATTCTTTGATTTCTTTCAAGGTGTAGGTCAGCTATCAGGGTGAAGATGACGTGTTAGCCTTATCCTCTCTGCTAGCTGGCAGAATATCTAATTTTGGGAGGGTTGGTTTGGAAAAAATGTAGAAAAAGATTGCTCTCCATCACAAATCACAAATACTGGGTACCGTGACTGGATTTTGCAAGGCTGGAGGATAAGCACTGGGCAGCACCTGAAGAGTTTTAGGGAAAACAAAAACCTGAAGAAAGTAACCAGTAGCTGAATAGCAACCAGCACTAGATAGCATACAGACAATGAAAATGTGTGCTACTAAAGTAGTGCTGTTTTCTTCCGTTTTACGTTTAGCTTTTTTCTCCTTTTCCATGGTATCAAAGCCAAGGCTAACAAGGTGACTAAGGACCTGCAAGTCACGCATTCCAGTCAAACTTGCACTTGCAAGTTCCGGCTCTCCAAAAGGTCTCCAGATACCTGCCCAAGCTTCACTGCTCCACAAGCAGTGCACAAGGAGGGTGAAGTACCTCCAAATGGGTACCCAAAGACGCTTAAAATGCATATGTGATACTAAAGCTAGACACTAGCATTATGGTTGTTCTAAAGGTAATTCAGTTCTTCTTCTTGCCTCCAGCTTCTTGTTTTCTATGTCCACTCTCTCACAAATTCACACACTTCCCTTCTGAGGCTTGCTCTAGCTATTCACCTCATCTTCCATTTCACCAGCCCTCCTCCAGCATAACCATCCAGACTGTCTCTTTCTATCCTGCATAAGAATTCTTGCACACCCAAGCTCCAGCAAAAGAGGTCTTGCACACCAGCTCTCATATGGGACTCTTATCACCTACCTGGAGATCAAGGGAGCTAAACTCCTGCCAAACTTGCTCTAAAGAGGACTTGTACGGCCTCCCATCACTAACCTCAGGCCTTGTGTCCCCATTCACAAAGAGTTGTCTTGGAAAATTGCCTTTTTCTTGTGTAAACTGTTTTCTCACAGTCTCCACAGTCATTGCTACCTTACCTCACCAGGTAAGCAGAGATCTGCCAGCGGTGGTGGTGCAGCCAGTGCACAGCCAGCAGGCTGGCGTTTTCCCCCAGCTGCTGCCACAAGGATAGGGCACGCTGGAGCCTTGGGTCCTCCTCATGCCTTCTTCCTCCAGAATGATTAGCCCATAGTAACTAGTGTACACTTTTCACATGGTTACCAGGGAGAGAGACAGACGAAAAAGGGAAAGATAGAGTCAATGATCTTTCCTTGGGCCTCCTCACGCTCCTGAGAAATGTATTTCAAGAATTTATTCTATGCCGTGGGGGAAGGCAGGGCAGGAGGTAACTGTTTTAGGAAACACTAAGTACAAGGATGCATTTGAAATGTGACTGTGACCTACTCTGTGTTTCACATTTTGCAGGAAAATGCTTTTATCTACTGCAGATCCACAGCTTCTAGCCCTTTCCTGAAAGAAGGGGTCTGTGACCTGTCTTTGAAATAGCTAAGCAGGGACTGTTCTTTTCCTTTTAAAACACAGTTGAAAGGGGAGATGATGAAACAGCATTGAATAAAATATGAATCCTGGAGCAGAACTCAAGCTATCCATCTATCATGTAGTGCCCTACCCATGAAGCTATGTTCATACTCCTATTACCTTACTGGCCCAGTGAATCTTGAGTTCATTTCTATACAACAACCCAGATTCAACAGCATGGCTTAACAGCACTGCCTATGTATATACCCCATTAACCACAGATACCTAAACTAGGCAAGAAAATGGGGCATGTGGGTCTCAACTCTATAAGACAAGAAAGAAAGGTGAACATAATTCTTTTGCAATTACAGTCTGCTGTCTACTACATATAAGGAAAACGGTAGGGTAAGACTATCTTCCTTCTAAAGGAAAATGACTTCTCCTACTGCATTTTGTCCAATCTTTCCAGTTCATAAGGCACTTAACTAGGTGGAATCCCTTTTGAGATTTAATCACAGGACTATCTAATTACTGGATCTTGAATGTGAAGCCCGTCAAGCCCAAGTTATGAATTCATTGTTACTTTAGCTTGGTATCTGGACAAGGCTGAGTAAATCTGAACTCTGGCAGAAGAGGGAAAAGAAACATATAAAATATAATCAGTTGCAGCTACTCTCTGAAAACCAACAGCAGTCAAAGGGCCAGCATCCAGATCCCGACACACAGAAGGAAAAGCATGAGTTCATGGCATATTTAAGCTCATAAAAAAAGAGAGAACTGAAAAAGGGAAAATACATAATAAAAATGTCATGAGCAGTACAACTTTTTAGGTTTCTTACTAAGTAAGTGTGGTCCAGCAAAGCAAGTATAATCGGAAGTGCGGGTTCACTAGTTAATACGTTAAGTAAATTCTTCGTTCAAAACTCCACTGGGAACAATAGTCATTAGGCACTGTCACCTACTGTAGATGGTTATGAAGGATCTTAATAGAGGAAGAAGCTATTAAACATTTCATCTTAATAATACCTACCTGCTGTCTCATGGTCTACGAAAGAGACACAAGAATTTTCCGTGATAAATTTATCTCATAGAAAAGGAAGAACTGCTACATGCTACAGATTTTTGGCTGAATTTCCTTCCCCTTGTCTTTTTTGCCATTTCACTCCATACACTCTGGAAGCATTTCCTGCCAGAGAGGAAAAATATATTATTTACTGAACCAAACCAACAGTTCATGTAGTTTTATGCCCTGTCCTTGGTGGTGGTCAATATGAGTTACCTGACACAGAATAGGATGGAAGAGGTACAAGAAATTCTAACTAAAAATTTTGAATAGTAGGCTCAATAAGAAAATTCTGGCTTAAGCTCAGGATGAATATGCCCTGAAACATAATGATTTATAATCATTTAAATATTGCATCCCATTAATATTTGTCGTTTTTTTCCAATTTTAGTTCTGGTAGTTTGATAATACTGAGACCATTTCAATTCATATATTCCTAAACATTTCACTCCTGTACTGCATTCTTCTAATTCACCAGCACACGAGTTAAACCAATTGAGAAACAGCCTGCTTTCCATCTGCCACCAACAAATGAGATCTAATATATTAATTATATTAAAACACTACCTTTGAAGAGTTTTTTAATATAGTGCTAGAGAACCATTACCACCAGTTTTTCCAGTTAAACTTATTTTGGCTCACAGTCTGGTCTAATATTCCAACCACTACAGTCTGCATTCGAAGAGCAAACCATTAGTTTTCTGTTTAACAGACGTCTGTCTGTTTCAATTTAGATTCCCAAAGTCAGATGCAAATCCCTCACATTGCCTCCCTTCTTCTTGCTTGCTCTGCTCAGATAAATTTCCCCATGACCACCACCTATGTCATGTTTCCTAAACCAGAAACGAAGCATGGATTTGTAACATAAGCAGTAGGTCTTCATACTGGTTAGCCCAACACAGGCAGTCACACAAATGTTTTTTGCATCCTGTTCAACATTAGTGTGTGGGAGAACTGATTTCTCCCCATGCTTACTTCCATTCTTCTGGAATTGTGAAAAATCAGTGGCCTTGATCAGGTATTTTGTCAAATAGGTTTTGATGAGATGTGTGGCTGGAAGGATATTTGACTAGTTCTGCATCTGTGCTTTCCAGCAGAAACAGCTCATCAGCCTAGCTCATATATTTCAGCAGAAAGAGCAGGATGAAATGTCACGAGGCTGTACTGGATTATATATATACATAGGTTTCCTGACCAAATTCACTTTCATTTTTCCTTCTTCCCCCCCACCCACAGTGCAGTATGCTTCAGTAAACCTAATATCTGACTTTCATAACTATTTTGAAAATTATAAATACCTCTTCTATAAAGTGCTATGAAAAGTCTTTGCATCACAAGCCTTACAAAGAGATGCTGAAAAAAATCTTTCATTAAAAGTGCATTAGGTGCTAAATGAATCTACAAAACCATACTTGGAGACCCATATATTGCCCATATGGGGAATAAGATATATAAAGTTTGTGGCTGGCAATCTGTTATTTAAATGGAACATTAATGTAATAGAAAGTATCTGCTTGTATCAGCAAGACTACCATCGTAAACTTTACAGAGTAATCTCTTACTGTTAATAGCATTTCACAGGAATCACCACAGACAGCACAGAAAACATATCCACTGTAGCAATATACAGCAATACCCAATGGACAGTCCTTTCTCTTCAATGAATTTAATGCAAAATTAGAGAGGGCATTATTTAAAAAGGTCAGCACTTGAATTTGATTCCGGATCTCATATCCCCAAAATATGAGGGTAGGGTACCAATCTGATCCAGATTTTCTATTTTATCTACAAAAATTTGAGAACTCACCAACACTGAAATCTGGTACTAAGTATATAAGGACGGAAGAAATGTTCTCAGGTGTGGAGTGTGGTTTCTCCCCCTTATGTTAATGATATGGAACTGAAGTTATACTTAATGGATTAAGTTGTGTAAATTCCATTGAAGTTTCCGAGCCAAATCCTTAACTGGTGTAACTCAGATATAGTTCAGACTTAAATAACACCAAACTAACAATATGAACTACCAGGGAGTAAAAACAATCACACTAAGAAGCAACAATTACTTAACCACGTCATTTCACTGACTAAATAAAATACCAGGTTTCAGTAATTTTTGCAATAGCAAGGCTTCAAGTAGCAGTTAGCAAGATGCTTCTGAAAAAAAAAAATATTTGTTATTCTCTTGGTGTCTGAAATAATTCAAGATTTTTTGCCTTGATGTTTTGTTTCATCTTCTATCACTGCAATACCCAACAAGAAAAATATGTGATGTCTATTGGGCTTCATTTAGACTACATCAATGAATGGTGGATAAGGGCTTTTCTGACCACCGTGAGGTTGGAATTCCTTTCTATTTTCCTGTCTCCATATTCCAGTACAACTCTGTGGGCATTTCACACTTAAAAAACACTGTGATTTGTAACACAGATATTCCCCTTCCTTTCTCACCGATACAACCTAAACGATATGTTCTGAGCATGTTCAATGCAATGAAAGAGAGAAGAGGAACTCTCCATAAAGTCGTTAGAATATTTATTTAGGTACTGGACAATCCAAATCAAAAAGCTTCATCACATTATAAAACTTGGACCTATTAATCCTATCAGCAGGATGGTATCCCACTGGAAACCACAAGAAAAGTGGTTCTCAATCTTTCCTTGTGAAGCTCTTCTTCTTTGCATAGAAAAATTAAAAATATTTGTCATTAGTTTGAGAGGGATTTGTGGAATCCATATGGGATAAAAGAAAAATGAATTAAAGTCCTTGCGGAAATTAATATTTGTTTCTTAAAAGTAGAGAGAAGCGGTGGAAGGCCACGAGAGACAGGGAGCTCCCCAAAGGCACTGACATCTGGGCCATCCCCTCTGCTAGCCTTTCCCCATCACCTAGCTGTTTTGCTATTTCTGCATGCTGACTTCTATAAATCCATTTTTTAGGTAAATATTAGATCCAAGGATTGGGTGACAGAATTTATAAACTTATCTCTGGGTTGTGAATTTGTCTAGCCTTCTGGGTATGAAAAGTTAGGAATTATGTAGGTTAGTACTGCAGCAACAGAAATCCCCTTGAGAAACGACCCTCAATGTCTCAGTTCTGTGTTGCCTGAAGAAGGGCACGGGTCAGGTTATTCTACAGAACAGAACATAATAAAAACAATAATTTTTTTTGCCATTTAAATCACCAACGCCTGAGACAAGAAACAAATTGTAATCTCTAATTGCAGGTTGTCAGAACCAAGTGTTTTTCCCAGGTCAGTATAGTGGGGAACAGTAGTGACAAACTGATCCCACATCTAAAACCATGACTTACTGTCTCCTTCTTCTGACTTTGAAAAGGCTGAAAAGCCTTTGTCTTATTAACAGGGCATACTTTTTTAGAAGAACAAAGTACATATTTGTCCAGAATATTTCTAGATTAGATTTCAGGACAGCCATAAATCTACATTAGAAAATACCTTGCCAAGCAGCTAAGGTTTGATTGTACAAAATGCGTCCGAGTAATACTTAGCAGATTACGCTGCAAATTTTTTGAAGGCTAAAATTAAATCTAATTTAACAAAAAACAATTCAGCTGAACTTCCTGAAGGAAAGGATAGGCAGGTGATCCACTTACATGACAGCTTTACTTTTTTCTAGGACGTTCAGAAATATGGATGTAACGTAGAGACACTCGCACTCCAAAGCCACTGAGCGTGTGGAAAAGCCATTTATAGTAAAATTTTAATAAGCACATTGATGACTTAGGAACCTAAATTCCCTTTTTGAAAGTGAGGTAGGTACTGACAAGCTTAACTCTTCTAAAAATATAAGTGACTCAACACCATGATTCCCCAATTCTCATGCACATAACGAATGTGAATTAAGCTTTTTATCTTTTAAAGAACAGTTATTGCAAATGGCAACTATTTTTCTACTGATATTCAAGCAAATAATAAAGAGACTATGTATACTTTCTACAGACTCTACTTTTATGTCCGAATCTGAAATTATTTCATCTTGGAGTTAAGGGTAATTTTTTTCCATCTTACAACTTCAGTAAGATCACTTCCATAGCTGTGGGCAGTTTGTAGTAAACTTCTCAAAGAGCATCAAAACCAAACCAGAAAATACAAATGCTCATTATGTTTATATTTAGAACTGGGGCAAATATTTTAAATAGTTATTTCCATGGGAAGGGATTGCCAGAAAAGGAAAAAGGTGGCAATACATGTGTTTGCACCTCTTGCTAGCTGGGAAAAAGAAAGGCAATTTTAGTTTCCTTCTATAGACCCATCCTAGGTAGTCTGCCAAAATCTTAGCGCAGAAGCCCCACTCCCCTTCTGCCAGATAAGGGGGCTGCAAGGGAAGCAGTGCACCCAAACCCGTATTTGCTTCCCTTGCCATGCTGTGTGATAAATGGTCCAACTCGCTGCTTCCTCAGCCTCAACATGGAGCTGCCTGTTGGGGACTTGCCTTTCAATTTTGCTTTTTGCTTGCATGCAGAAATATCTTCAGTGCTTTAATTTCTCAAGAGGATTCTCCATCAGCTAAATATTTAAAAAAAAATTCCCCAGACATTTTCTAACATTCAACAATCTGATAGTTTTGGAGCAGATGATTACTTATTTGAGCACAGACTTTCCTTTTGCTTCATTTTTGTACAGTGCTTTGCACAATAGGGGCCTAATTATATTAATGGCCCTTTGCCTCTAAAGTCTGTAACTTGACAGGGTCATTTCAGAGACTTTGGCATTTCCATCTGTGTCAAGCCTCTAACAACCTATTATTCTGAAAAAAAAATACCCTAAAGTACAACAACATTTAAGGATCTAGCAGATCACTAAGGATCTACTTGGGACAATAATATAAATATATTGACTCACAGGAACCAACCTGGTTCTATGAATTCACATTGTGTTTTTCCAGACAGTATCAGATACCTTGTCTAAAAGAGCTGCATTCATCTAACCTGTTGACGAGAACCTTTTCCCATTTCATATAACACGTACATTGTGATAAACTAATATCAGTATTCATACCTGAATTTGGAAGATAGAAACTTAGGACACAATGTTTGCAAACTCAACAGGATCACTCAAAGTACTAAGGTACTCAGGCATAAAAATACACAGTAAGGGATCTTAAACTTGTAAATAAATGTTATTGAAGAATATTCCTGAGAGCAAGTGTTGAAAAAAATGGTTGTCAATTAAATGAATGAGCTGCTGTAGTATTGGAATTTAGTGATGCTTGTGCCCTTTCTGACATTACAGTGCTTGCTGTGCTTGCTTTGTCTGATCAGAGCCTGTAATCTTTGCTGTTGCTATACTCCAAGCTGCTGATGAAAGAGCCTGAGGAAGACTGGAAATACCTCTTTGAAATGCACAGCAGGATTTCTCAAAAATGAACCACCAAGTTTGAGAAAACTCTGCTGCAGAACCAAAAGCAAGAGAAAACTATGCACATTACAAGCATAAAGATATTTTGACATCTGGGAAATGCTCAGAAAGGATTAAAATGGACTGCAAATAATTGTCTAAAAAAATAATCAAGTATGGACAAGAGTCCGTGCACAGATGCAAGATTCCCCCAATTAAAAGTAAATATTTGTCCCTTATTGTTTTTCCTGCATCATGTGTATCCAGCTTCTACCACGGCAGCAGGACAACTAACCCTGATTCTTTGCCGTGATCTACATTAGGAGATACAAGGGGTCACTTTAAATTATTTCAATTGCAGAAAATCACTTGATGAAAGTACACAGCAAAATTTTTCTGTCTCAGATGAAAGGCTGGAGGTTGGGGGAACAGAAATTGCTGATGATCTCAAACTGATGATTTCATTGTAAGGAGACAAATAGGAAGTCTTCTGTAGCATCATGCTACCAGAAAATTAGGACATTCTTTCTCACAAGGTTTTGCTGGTATTTTATTATCGGTGACATTTGTGTGAGTACCCTCTGTGCAAAAGATGGAGCATTGCACTACAAAGCCTGTCATGAAAAGCAATCCCAACCAATGTTGACTTCATTTAAAGGTAACAACGTAGGAAAAAATTGAGCAGAGACCCAACACTCTCCTTTGCTATATATGGAACTTTCTTGCCAAGAATAGTGCTCTAGAAATTTTTTTTCCCTCTTTCTGCTTTTGCTATACCTGTAAAAGAAGATGACTGCCAGCATGCAGCAATCAGTACTACTTTGTAAAACAGATGATAAAACAAACCTGCTTGCGATAGCAGATAGCTGGAACCAACGATGTAGGGACTTTCCTCCAGTGCTGCATTCCTACAGACAGTGTTTGAAAAGGAAGCCTTAAGATGTTTTACTTATTTTTATATTTACTTAAACTGAAGAAGTTTAAAGTTTCAAGCCTTGTGACCCCTCAAGAAAAACTTCAAGAAAACCAGGAAAAGAACTTGTACATCCTGAATAATGTACATCACTAGCAGCTAAATTACAACTTAGTACCTCATAGTAGTACTGTGCAAAGGCAATACATTGTCAATGCCACCTATAGAGGAACCGAATTACAAAGCACCCAGGACGGTACCTGCAACACCCTTCTCTCGAACAGCCGGTCATTACCCAGGGACACAGATACTTGTGAGCTCTCTGCAGCAGAGACCGTCTTCTTCTTCTCTGTATTTTTATTATGCAGCACCGAGCAGAAGGCAGTCTCACTTCACGACTGAGGTGCTGGGATTCTCTGGTGCAAGTATAAACAAAGAAGCCCACCAAACAGCACTGCACACAGCTCTGGCATTTTTTATGGCCTCTTCTGGAAATAAAACCCGCCCTGTATATGACAGTCAGTGTTCACTCTTTCTAACCATTTCCCTTCTCAGTCTGCGAAACGTGGCAAGATTAGAGGGTTTCTATTGGAATTAGAACTATTCATCACCCTTGAGCCACCTCAGGCCTTTAAAACATTTTAAAACAAAAGGGACTGTTCAGTTTTACCCTGCAAAGCGTGCGCCTTACGTGCTCTGTGTTAACAATTAATCTTAAAAGCGGCCTTCAACCTAACGCTTGCAGACAAGGGGCGATGTTAACCACCAGCCGCCCCAGCCTCGGCCCGCCCA
>NW_009194551.1:0-4657 GCF_000690835.1 Fulmarus glacialis | reverse complement strand
AGAAATAAACCCCAAGAAAGACAAGTGATCTAAATGAAAACAACTGCTCACCACCAACTGACCAATGCCCAGCCAGTTCCTGAGCAGCAGCCCCCCAGCCAACCTTCCCCCTAGTTTATTGCTGAGCATGATTTCGTATGGTATGGAATATGCCTTTGGTCAGTTGGGGTCAGCTGTCCCGACTGTGTCTTCTCCCAACTTCTTGTGCACCCCAGCTTACTTGCTAGCTGGAGGAGCCAAAAAGGCCTTGACTCTGTGTAAGCACTGCTCAGCAATAACAAAAACATCCCTATATTATCAACACAGTTTTCAGGACAAATCCAAAACATAGCTTCATACTAGCTACTATGAAGAAAATTAACTCTATCCTAGCCAAAACCAGCATAGGCTTACACAGCATTTTACATTTTTGCAGAAAAGGTTTTACATTAATACAAAAATTGATAGGTATTCATGGATATCAGACAACAGCATGTTACTGAGATTTAATCTTTCTCTGATTTAATGTTTTGCTAGTGTAATTTCAAACAGCAGCATTTTTATACAGCCTGAAGTCTTACAAGGATTGATAAAAAGTCTCATTGACAAACGATTACAATAGTAAATACTTTATGTAATGAAGCCTGAACCAAAGATTCTGTGTCTGCTAGGGATAATAATAAGGCTGAATAGAACTTTATTAGAGATGTACAAGGCCCCCCAAAAAGAAGAAGAAGAAAAAAACCAAAACAGCAAAACAGCAGTATTGTTCTTTAAATACTAGTAGTGGACCATTAAAAACATTGAGAAGTGCATGAATGTACATGCACTTCTGCCTTTGACACTAAATGAGAAAATAAAACTCTAATGATGCTCAACGGAACCTATTATGAGAAAAGGAAAACAGTTAATAGTTGTTGGTCAAAGCAGATATGAAATAATGCTAGGTTGCTTTTAGATAACTCTGCAAATAGTGCCATTTATGTGGAGGAGAAATATCTGATAACATGTGGAATGCCAATTATATGCAGTATTTATTATGTCTTACTGCATACCAAAATGATGCAGATGAGAAGAGTTAAGGTAGATGGAAAGGCAGCAAGAGCATGAGTAGATCTAACTTAGATGTTTAAGTTAGGATCCAAAGGGAAGAGTTATCTCACCTAATTGTCAGGGTGCCAAGGACACCACTCAACCTCACTCTCCCTGATGAGCCTCACCTGGGACAACCCCCTTGCCCAAGACCAGGACTCCATTTCGGCTTAGTAGAACCCCAGCCTGGCCCCAGTGATGATGTGGTGGTACCTGTGTCCATTGTGAGGAGTTCATCTCTTGGATGAGCCCATCAGGCCCAGCTCTCCCTTGACAAAAGCACTGCGGGGACCCTATTACCAGCTGCAGCTCTGCTCACTGCACTGAACAGTGGGTGAAAAGGCTTTAAAATTGAGGACGTTCTTAGCTTCAGAGTCATAGAAAGTTATTTATTATTTTCTCAGATTTAACTACATTTGTTTGATTCATAAAAGCATAGCTGGCTTTAGTTCTAATACAAATATTGCAAAACTAAATTTCTTACTTATGTATTTGACAGGTGCTTGCATTGTTCCTAATGGGCCAATGAAGAACTTTAACATATGACAACAGCTAGATTAAGCTGGTGATTTTCAGCTAACTATGGCATAAACAATAGCATGTTAATTTAAAATTGGAACAATGATGTATCAAGTGAGATGCAATCACTTATCAAGTAATCTACTAACTAGAGCATCAAACTGATTTTATTTCTATAAAATATCCAGCTGAGAGTATTTGTAACAGATTTGCAAATCCAGGGATCCTAAGATTGTGGTGGTGCATTCACACACTCCCTTTCTTCCCTGGGCCACTTGTTGATCTGGGCCGCTTGTTGATCTCAGAGATTTCCATGAAACCTGGGCCTTGGTGTATTGAAGTCTGGCAGTTGAGCGCTTCTTGACTGTATCAGGAACTCTGCATAGCTGAGGCTGGGAACATACTCCTGTTGCCTGGCCCATGTGTCCAGTAGAACAACACCGAAACCTTGAGAATTTTTTAGTAATTAGCACCTGGGACCATGGCCAGGATGGAAATTTACAGATTACTAAAGCCAACCATCTTGCAAAACTATAAATGGTGATCCTAAGTGAGGCCCTTTGAGCTCTCCTGGACCGCAGCAGGCTGCACCCAGCATCTCCCTCTGAGTGGGACGCCTCTCAGAGCTCATGACCTTTTGGGTCTGCAATATTCAGAGGACCGTTGGGTCCTGGGCTGAGTCCCCTTCGAAGCTCAACCCTTTTGCACATTGAGAGGGAATGCCTAGACATGCGATGTGAATATTTCTTCACTGAAATTGAGGGGAATTTTTAACAGGTACCTTCTGTATATTTTTATATATATATGTTTCTCTGTGTGTGTGAACTAATAGTAAGCATAATCTGTAATTAAGTTGTGATTGTAGTAGACTTACTAACTCACTTTGTAAATATTGAATTAATTAATGATTAAGTGCTACTAAAGTTTGTTAATGATTAGTTGATAATTAAGTGTTGCTAAATTGTGAATGAACCCTAGACTGCTGCTAAACACATATAGTCCCTGAGATATAAACCCTTAGACAATTTCCCTTTGTATGTTTCATCATAATAAGTAATAAGTAATAGAGTAGTAGAGTGAACCTTGCCATCAAATTCTGTTAGGTCACATCTTTGTAAATCTCTATTAAAATCACTTTCTGCTAACACCTTTGATGGTGATTCTTTAAGCGGCTTCTAAACCACTCATTCGCGACAAAGATATGCAGAGCAAAATAACCCAGGCCTTCCACGTCCTGAGAGAGTGTTCTACAGGCCAGGTATAGCATGAAGAGACCACAATGCTTTCTTTCCCCTCTCACGACTCATAAGTGTAATCTATAAGGTAATGCAGGGAAAGTTGTATCTGACTCTGAAGTTCCAGTGAGCATATAAGATTTCTTAGTGGAAAGAGCAATATGCTGATATACTTGCCTTCTAGCTGTTTGTTCCCTAGCTTAGACACCTAACTCTCCTCCTGTCTCTATCTGAAGACTTCTGGGCACCTACCTCCACAGCTTGGAGCTAGTTCCTGTAGTGCTGAACATCATGGTAGATAATCCTTGTATCAGTACCCAGCATAGTTTTTAAAATCTGGCTCAATAAGTTCATTGAAAAATCTGCAAGATTTAAGCAATTTTGAAAATATTATCTTTTCTTATTGAAAATATTATCTATTATATTAGAATTAAAACATTGAAAACGTATTTGCATGCAAATGAGTTTTCTAGGGTTACCAAGAGAAAGGATGGCATGGGTACAACCAGAAAATGGGAATGGAAAGGCGAAAGTAGTAGGGAGGACAACTGGGGTCTTAGAAGTTTAGAACAAAGAGAATGTTGTAAAGATGCAGCTTTAGATGCATGGTAATATTATTTTTTTCCCTCATATCCTCAAATACTTCACTTTTGCTTAGAGCCAAAGTTGGAGAACCTTTTCTGTTCCCAGCACCAGGCCAGCAAGTCACCAGACCAGCAATTTCAAGATAACCAAATAGTATGTTATTTTAGACAGAATTCCAGAGTGCCTACCTGACCCTGAATGCAGGATGTAGGTTAGTTGCCCTTGGAGTTCCTATCCACTGGAGTATACTGCTGGTTGCATCTCATAAGATGTTTCCAAACCAGTCAGTTGTATGTCCAAGGATAGCATGATGGAATCACACTAGTTGTGTTCTTGGCAATGGTGGAATCCCAAAACAGCTGGTTATGGCACATTTCCTGTTGCTTTTCACTGTGAGGGCAGGGTAGCGTTTGAGATGAACATGTTTTGCAGTTATTTGTCATGCTACAAAGATTTTGCTGACATTTCTAAATGTAATATATTAGTTTTAGTCCTTAGTACACACAAAAAGGGAACTTTACTATGTCAGAGGTAATTTTCAATTTGTTTTACCTGAAAAAGGAAATGAAATGGATAAACAGGGAGGATGAGAATGAAGAAAACTATTTCAGAACATAAAGTTCTGACTTTGAGTATAAGGTACAGTCAGATTAATAAATGTGCAATGAGCATGTAACAAATCTGCATTTCATAGAATCATCTTTTTCCAGGCCCTAATACAGCAGAACAAATAAACAGTTTTTAAGCAACCAGTATGACACTGTACATAATGAGTTGTTTCTCCAGCAGTTAAAATCCAGCTAACTAGTTTCAAAAAAAAAAAAAAAAAAAAGAGAAAAACACGAAATATTGACAAATTGTATTATGAAGAAAGAATCTTTCTGTTAAAATCAGAACTCACAGGACAGAGGATAAAAGTAGTTATATTAATAACAAGCAGTTTCGCAGATGAGTAATCTACCAAGAACCTTACTACTAATATTGCTGTAGAATAGCCTCAGCTGTGAAGAACAACCATTAGACCAGAAGACTGCGAATTCCTTTCTGCTATGAATGCTAAGATCTCAAAGCCACTTCTATTTTGCTATGGCAAACAACACAGTGAAGGCTGCACTTGAATTTGATGCTGTGGAATCCTTCAAAGTTTGATTAAAGAACAAGACAATCTTTCTTTATGAGAATAATTAAAGTAATTAGTAACTACTTGTCCTGGTTCTCGCTGGGATAGGGTTACATTTCTTCCTAGT
>NW_009194550.1:0-57683 GCF_000690835.1 Fulmarus glacialis | reverse complement strand
TAATATTAGCAAATAATGCAGATGGCCTGAGTTGGCAAGTTCAGGGTTCTGTTGGGGTATCAGTAGGTGACTAAATTATCTCTTTTTATTGTTTTAAAAGGATGATTTTGGTGGTTTTCCACCATAAAATACAAACTCTGTATTCAAGATACTCCTACAACTCAGCTCTTTGTTATTAATTGTGATCTACTTAAATAGCTGCTCCAGGGATTGTTTGTACAGTACCCAGCAAAATGGGTGTCTGGCTTGTAGATAATTACATCATTAGCAAAAGAATAGATCTTAGTGACAATTCACATTTTTATGCATCACCAGAGTTGATTCAGGAGTAATGGAATTCCTTTCCCTTTCAGAAAGGAAGCTGGCATCACGGTTTCTTCTCAAATATGCCCCAGCCCTGCTAAAGCAATGAGATTGAGTTCTCTATTTTATGAGACCTTTTCAGGCAGAGTTCCTTTCTCATATAGATTTCATTATAACCCCCCCTTAAGTTCCTTCCATAGAAATACCCTTTCACCAAGTTATTGTTATCTAGACATGGAAGCCTAATTTTAAACATTCTCTCAACTAGTTGTGGTTTTGTTTTGTTTAATCTAAAAGAAAAAAAATCACAATGATGTTTACCAGATTAGAACAGCTTGCTGTTATTTTTCTTAGGATGCACTTTATAAATAAAATTTATTCTGCTTTATCTACAAGGCTTTGCAGTTCAAAGAGCAAGGATGTGACCACTCCAGATGTCGAAGACCTAGTGGACATACACAATTGATCTCTGGGTGTGCACAGCAAACTCATGGTGCAGCATAGTGCTGCATCACGCATACAACAAGCATTCTTGCACATTTCCTTCCTACAAGCTCTATAGCGCAAAAAAATTGGAAACAGTGCATTTGTTTAAGTGTTAATTCACTAATGTACACTTTTTGAGGGGTTTTTAGTTCATTCATTGCACTGTGAAGATTTTTTTTCCTTCCGTTTCGTTCAAGCTGCTGTTTCTTGTGAAGTTCGTTCTGTTTAAGTGACTGAATGGCAAATTTTTTAGAAATAACTTCATTGTTCCAGTCAAACCTACTATATGGTTAAACATCACTGCTTATTTGCACGATCTTTATAATGATAGTGTCCTCAGTATGCTGGCTGACTTTGCTACGTTATATGCCCAATATACACATTAATCATGTAGCTAATCTAGTTCTCATCTGACCTTGATTTAGTAAAACCACAATACTGCAAAGAAATTAGGTCCTCTGGAGGTATTTTATCAGACTTACAAGTCTTTATTGCTACCTACTTTTCCACTTTGCAAAAGGATTGAAAGGTTATTGGATACTTTGCTCATATTCTGCCTCTCACTATCCCCTCTTTCTCCTCTCTGGTTATGAGTTCTGCCAAACATTTCTTGTGGGTTTTTTTTCCTTCTCTCTGAGGATTTCAAAACAGTCTTGGGAAAAACACTGATTTTCATTAAGGTTTTCATTAAAAGACTCAATTGCAGGCAAGCGTATAGTAATAAAACTAGGAAGGCACAAGTCCACACAGCCAGGTCATAAGCTACTCCCATGACAACACTCCCTTGGCATGTTTAATATTGATACACAAACTCTCCCAATCTTGAAGTGTTTTATAGTAAGAATGAGGGGAAGGGGAGTTTAATCTCTAATTATAATACAAACAAACATTCAACTGTGCCCTAATCTTTCTTCCATGAATATTTATAGCCTAACAAGCATCAGTTCAAAGGGAAGGGAGAGATGCAACAGGTTCACATGCGATATGAGCTCTCCCGGACTGCAGAATGAGTTCTTAAAAGCCCTACATATAAAAGCCACAAGGAGAAGAACTGGTACTAAAGGGATTAGATATGGAGTAGAGTGTTACTTAACCCCCAGTGTTTCAAATTAACCAAAATCTCCACACACACACATTGCAGCTGAGAGGCTATAGAGACTACACCATAGCTGATGTGCTGCAGGAGCAGCTCCACTGCCCTTCTCCCACCAGAAAAGTCCTCTGTGCTCAGCCTCTTTGCTAAGGCTTTATGTAACAGAGGGGAGGGGAGCTATTAAAATGCTTTAAAAATTGTTTCAAACTAAGACTTTTTTTGACCTTTTGGTGATGAATGTGAACTGAGAGATGCTAAGGTTCACCCTCCCATGACGATAATCCTCTTGGAAACCCAACCAGTACTCCTCCTTGCCTCAGGCAGGCGACAGTCGTGGTGATGACATGCAGTGTCACAGTATCAAAGTTGGACAACTTGAACTCAGCACTGGAGGGCAATCTTTAGGCTTGAATCAGGATAGTATAAGCCCCTGTATATTCCAAATGCTTTGTTCCACAGAGGTTTATCCTTCATTAAGTACAGTGTGGGTACTGCTCCCTTACCGGAGTGTTCCAGTTTACCTGGATGATCTGCCATCTACAACATAAAAGCTACAGGAGAGATGCTAACTACTGAAAATAAGCAACAAACGCCAAAGTAAAGGGAAGGGTGCAGTAAGAGTTTAACCCACTTACGTTTGATTATTATGAAGCATCTGATTTTTAACATGGCAATCCTTTCATATTATTCCTGGTCTTGCCTCAAACTAAGAGCAGCCAGTTCAATAGCCTATTTCTCTCCCTCCATCTATTTCACCTTTTGCCAGGGAAAAAAAGAAATAAAGAAAAAAATCATACTTTTATGGCAGCTTGCAGGTCCAGGTAAACCTGCTTCAGGTCCCCATAAATATTGGGCTTGATGGTCTTTTTATTTATCCCAGCATAAACTCAAATGAGGCATGCTCAGAAGCCAAGGGAGAAACTGCTCTGAAGTTACTGGTGAAAGACATAGTAAAATAGAAAAAGCAACATGGAGAGCCACATTGAATACAGAAGTTGGGTATATTATACAGATAATTTATGAAGTATACATCAGTCAAGACCTTGAGATGACAAGCCATGTTTACACTTTTCCTTCTTTCTCAACACCAGTGTCCACACAAGTGGTCTCTGCTCTGAAGATCTGACCAAGGCAGGCTTCTGTCTGAGCTGCAGCCCCATGTTAATGAACCCAGTCTACAACAAACTTACTATACATCCAACTCCCTGAGTAAACAATGTTTGTTCCAAAATTTCCAGCACTTACACATTTTTAAATGCACCTGCCTAAGCCACTCCACTTGCAGTGGGAAAAGAGCTACCACTAAATACATCCACCACTTCAGCCTGCTTCTTCCAGCAGCCTCAAAACAAACATGCCCACAAAACAGAAAGCGAAGGGGCTTCTCAGCATGTCACCCTGATCACGAAGCTGGACTACAAGAACCAGGAGGGGGAAAAGCAACATTGCAAAGTGTCACTCAAATGCTGTTGCTATTATTTAGATTTCTATTTAGCACCATGTACACATCAAAGAACCAGATATTTTTATTAACACATTCCCATTTCAATTTTACTGCATCTATGGTACTTCTAAATTCTAATACATATTTACATGGGTAATTAAGCATAGTGGCTTAAAAGGAATTTTTAAATGGTAATTATCAACTGTAATTATTCCCAGAAGTAATTTCTAAGATCTGGGGCACTGCATTTGACTACATTTCAGTAGTACTATATAGTTTCCTACCTTTTTTTTTCAGTTAAAGGTAGATCACAAAACTATTTGATCCAGATGAAATTGCCATGATAAACGTGAAACGTGGCTTTTCATAACTAGTACTGCTCCTTCAGCAGTTTCAGAGGAAATCTGGCAGTATCACTAAGACTGCAATTATCTAAGTAGAAAACACCCTGCAGTTTGGAAAGAAAATGCCAACAAGCACAACACTTGCACCAAAGATTATGTACAAGAACAGTACAGCCTAAAATATTCTAAAATGCCAGGAACTGAAATTCTCTTTACTTGCATGCACATGAAAAGCCGCCTTCTCTGAAATTGAACATAAGCTACTGTAGCTGTACTTTCAATCTTGACATTCATAACTGATAGCAAACTAAAAATGTCTGTTGATTCACCTACACATCTTAAAACAGTCAGTCCCTTCTTTAATAGCATGTTTTAATGACCAAGTTTTACTTGAAAGTCATTCCAATTTTGTCCCAACATTCCAATTTTGTCCCAACATTCCAATTTTGTCCCAACATTCCAATGTTAATTAAACCCAACTTAATTAAACTGAAAAGCTTTAGAAGTTCTCCCGCAATGTGGGACAAAGGCACCACAGTTTAGGAAGTCAGCAGTGCTCACAAAGCAGGAGCCAAGTTAACAACACTGCATTCATACACCAGTCATTAAACAGAAATAAGCAGACAGGTGGTTTCCCTTGTTGAAAGCTCTGGAAAAGCTACTGCTGGTAGTGGCAAGAGCTCAATGCCTCAATAGGATTCAGTGATAAACCCCAAAAGGACTAACTAAAAAAGTGAATTTTTTTTTTGGTAGGTAGTAGTCCTGTAATCCAATCCTGCGATACAAGATACTTTCTATCCCAGGACAAAGAGCAACCTCAGAAGCCTGATGATGTTGCAGGTCCCACAGCCAAGCTAAAGCCACAGAAGAGCTCCAAACCTTTGTCTCCATATATTTCTTTGTCTCTATTGTTTCTTCTATGGTCACTTCCCTCTTAACATCTCCTTGGCAAACACCAAGCAAAACTGCTCCACCACCCCAAAATCCTTCTACTAAACCTATATAATACCTCATGCACAGTTTTAGGCATATCTACTAAAATTTCATTTGCCCTTTTAGGTGACTTGCTATGATCTTTCAATGAGGTTAAGCCAAGTCTCATTATCCCACAGCAAAAATCAGTTGAAACCACTGTGACAACTAATTTTGCCATAGTTCAGTGGAAGATTGAAAGTGTCCTTCCCATCCTTCCTTCATTACACTGGCACATGTGTGCCAAGAGATGAACTAAGCTGGGGATCCCATCCGTTAATTAGCTAATACAAAAAACCCACTAATCCTGTTCATTGCCAGAGAGCAGAAATTTTCATGGTTGGTAAAATGTATGGATCAATATCTGGACATAAACAAGCGAAGGAGACCAGGGGGACAGGAGTGTTTCTTTTGGCAGTAGAAGCAACTCGCACCAACTAGCAGGGCTGGGGCAGTAACAGCCCGGACTCTCGGACTCCTTGCAAGCCACTATTAATCCATCATAATCCAGCTGTGTTTGATGTTACAATACCCCAGAAAAAACACTGAGCTACTTTCAGTGCAAAAAATGGCAGGAAGTGATGACCAGAATGGAAAACACCATATGAAAGAGGTAAATGCAGCCAAAATAAGGCTTTTTCAGAGTGGAAAGGTACACTTCACCATAATTACAGGTATCACAATATTTGCCTTCCATTATAGGGGGACAATTCCAATTTTAACAGATTCTCCTGAAAAGTAACCATCTTACACCTCCATAGTTTGGAGCAGCCCTTCAATACTTCACCTTGAATCATATTAAAGGACACCTTTTCTTCATGCTGTGAATTTCCTCTCACATTCAAAGCGGTTTTGTTTCTAAAAAAATCCTTTTCCTTCTTCCCCATGAACATGCATTATGAAACAGTCCTTAACTGCATAACCACATTAATTTTTTTCCATAGAATTCCCACCCCATTTAGTGTGGTTTAGGTTCAAAAGAAGAGATGCAATATTGCTTAAACCATCGTAATTTTGTAATTTCCTAAATTTTGGTGCTTGACTCAGCAACCTAAGTTGTTATGTATGTTTATGTATTTATGTACATTTATGTATTTATGTACATTCTTATGTATGTTTGTGTGTAAGACCACTATGCATTTACTTCAAACAGTATTACTTCTTGATAAATATGTATTTCTGGTAACCTATCAGTAATTGTAAGTGATCACCAGATCTCTGGTCTATATACTTCATAATATAAAGACATAAATATATAAAACAATCTCCTAGTAATTGCTAGTCTCATAATAATTAGAAGTGCCTAAAGATCATGTTACCTAAAAATTATTCCCTTTTATTATCAGATCTTTTCACATCTGAAGGCAGGCCAGAGATATCTAAATATATGGCTTTCTCAAGACTATTTTTTCTTTCATACGGGTATAAACCTATAAATAGCATCTCTAAGTGAACCAGTACTGTGGCCCCAGGTAAAACTAGGAAGAGTGCCAAAACCAATAGGAATCTTCTATGAAACTTCCAAAATGGGTTCAGTTTACACTATTTCTATTTGAAATATAAATCAGCATCATATGCATGAAATTCTCCCAGAACAAGCCCATCCTCCTGCAGACCTTTCCCAAGATAGTCTACTACCAGAGCGCAAAAAAGTGCTACACATTTAGCTTAAGAATGCACATTTAGAGATGTATCTATGCACACTGTCTCCTTTTTCCCCATGCCCCTCCAGTTGTTAATCCATTTTTTTTTTTTTAGTTTATAAGCTTTCCAAGAAAATATTAGAAGTTTAATTAACATTTGGCATCTGTGTATCCTAGCTTTAATTGGCCACTAGACAGAACCACCATAATAAACCAGCCTTTAGGCTCATCAGCAGCTTTGGAGTCTTACTTTGCAGCCAGTGATGAAGAATTTCATCTATGGAGTTCTCACAAGACAGGATTTATACCTAAGCATCTTCTTTTGTTAGCACAGCTTTCTATAAAAAGCACCTTCTTACCTGAACACTGGTGCCTCTGCTATTTGAAAGTAATTGACAGCCTGATGGCTATTTCTACAGTTAAATTACGAAGTGCAATCCACTTGGAATAGGGCTTGTACTTTCCAAGTGCCATCGTGATTCGTACCTTTTTCCTCATATTTTGAGTATGTTATGGCATACTAAGTATTAGAAGGATTTTTTTATGTCTAGCAAATTAACTGATTGTTAATTACTTTTGCTCTTTCATCAAGCTGTTTTGTTGGTTGCTTTTCCAGATGAATCATTCAAGTCAATTCAACAACTATATCAGATCAGATGAAGCAGGTTTTAAGCAGCATTAAACACCTCTTTAAAATATCCCCCTAGTTCTGTGTCTTACAAGCTACCATCAGTGTGAATACCACATCACACCAGTGAATTTGACAGTGCTCTACACTGAGACTAGAGCTTGGCCTAAGGCATATATTTTAATGCATTTTTCTTCAGAGGATCAATTCTTTTCCAGATTTTCTTGGTGTCAAAAATGTATTACAACCAGGTTTCTCAATAGTAAATAGTTACAAGAAAGAACAGAGTAAGATCTGATTAGATGTTCCTTAAATATTCCAGGTTTGCAAAATAAATGCTTTGATATTTCAGTCTCAAAATGTAGTAGATAAACACATCTCTCAAAATTTTTCCCATTGACTTTTAGAGATAATTATTGTACATTATTTTAAATTAAGTTATCAAGCAAGTAGGTACACCCAAAGGGTATATGTATCCTTGAGGTCACACTCTTAAATGACACCTGAAAAACCTTAACAGGAAACTTCTGTAGATGCATTCATTTGCATTTTGCTGTGGGCAAAGGAGCAGTGCAGTTTCTAACAAATCAATGCAAGCCAAACCAAAATTAGCAAATTGTCTGACATGACAAACCCAAGTTGAACACTCGCCTTCAGGAGGAGAAAGCTAGCAAAGCTAATAATACAATTTACTCTGCTACTAACAAATCTGTTGTGGCATAATGTAGATGGTTCATTTAAAAAAAAAACTATGAAAACTTAAAAATGATTTCAAGTATCTTTTTTTGCAACTCACTCCCCTTACTCCTATTGGGATCACATTTACTCTGCTACTAACAATCTGTTGTGGCATAATATAGATGGTTCATTAAAAAAAAAATGAAAACTTAAAAATAATTTCAAGTATCTTTTTTTGCAGCTCACTCCCCTTACTTCTATTGGGATCACATTGACTAACATGCAAGTTCATTCCCAAGATTTCTTACTGCTCCTTGTCGAGCTCTAGAGGCCACTGGTCAGGCAGATAGATAAAAGGTCTTTATGCAAGGCAAGGGGAAACCTCAAATAGAAAGCTATGCACTGAATGATGTTGTCTGTGCTCTACTACCGCAGCAGTGGAAAAATCTTACAGCTCAATACTAACCAGGCATTTTCCAAGCAACAGACTTCCCATCCAGGTCTCCTGCAGACACACAGCAGCACAACTGTGTCTCCAGAGCGAGTACCATTGCTGAGACAGGAATACAATGTCACTGCTGTCAGAAGTACTAGCGGAGCACCTTACAGGCAAGGTAACAGTAGAACTGTGTGAGACAGGATTCGTATCATTTGCATCGCTGGCTGACTTTTCATAGAGCCAATTTGACATTTGTACTTTGACACTACACTGATTTCAAGAAACTTCACAGCTCTACCTGGCAAAAAGCTGGTGTCTGGAGGAGACAAGAACTCTATGGGATTCTACCATCTCACTTCCACAGCTAGGATGGTCTTTTTGGACAGGACCAAATATGTAGGGGTTTTTTGTTTGGTGGTGGGTTTGGTGTTTTGTTTGGTTTTTTTTTTTTAAACTGGACCAATAAGTAAGCTGTATTTTTTAAAGGTCAATTCTGGCAGCTTACAGAGCAATTCACCTGGAGCTGCATATAGCCATTGGCCTGGAGCTGCAAGATCAGGAAAACCATTGGTGTGACCTTGATATCATCTCTGCCTGAAGCAGTGTTGACAGGCACTCAGATTTCTCCCCTTAACTATTCACTTTTGTACAAAACCTCTCTATTGTGGAAAGTTATATTCCTCCTGATCTGGATTCCTAAAGCAACTGAGGCCACTGGTGTACAAGTACAGCAGCCTCAGGGGAGTCCCAAGAAGTAGAAATCATGATGAAGCTTTCCACGTTTCATTCTGCAATACAGCAGCTGCAAAAGCAGAGGAGAGACTATGCTATATGTCATTCAGAAATCATATAATCCAGACTGCTTTGTTATAAAGCTATAATCACATATTCTTCTTGAATAGTAACAATCTATTTTTCCTTTTGAAATTTGCTGTGGATCCAAAGCGACACATTTCAACTACCACATAACCCACCATACTTTTTACGCACAGGCTATATATGTGGATATATACATATAATAGGTTATATTTAATAGAGGTCATAAGCAATGCTATTGTTTAAAAAAATGTACTGCATGCTATTTCCTGCCTTTTTGCTTGCAGGTATGATTCCTGATAGATTTATTAATATTTAAGATGATACAAGTGGCAGTCAAATATTTTATACAAGTTGTTGACAGGCTAAGCTGTAGACCAGGTAATTGTTTCCCCGATCAGAAGCAAGATGAATACTCTCATGTGGCAGAATAACATATTCATTTCTTACAATTCCATACCACTAAGGCCTTTTCTTCAACTTGTCAGATGAAGTACAGATTAAATATTAGCAGATTTAAGTCTAACATGTTATGAGTTTCTTTTTATGCAATTTTTTTAAGTATATTTTGCTCCAACTCAATACACACATCAACACAAACTGTATGTGAGATATATTGCTATATATAGTGAACATATTCCCCCTGACAAAGAATGCTAATGTATTCTCAGGATTAAAAACTGTTAGAAAATACAATGTAGAGGCACTGATGTTTTTTTTTTTAAAGATGTGCTACAAGCTCCCACTCTAAGAAACTCTCAACTTGTCAAAAATCAGATGGTCTTCTCAACATCTATTCAGGTTTTCCTTTGCCAAGTTCAGTTAAAATTTTTATTTTAATGCTTATTGGCATTTCAGACTTAATAAAAATGCAGTCAAGTAGGAAAGAGGTCTAAACTTATCTACCAATAATAGCTGGGCCATCAAACTAGGTTACAAAGCGAAGGTTCCTTTTTGACATGTTATTAAAACAGTATTTAAAGATATAATCATAAACCTAGCGGAAAAAATGAAAAGACTGAGTTGGATTCTGATTTGGCATAACAAGAGCATATCAGTAGTAACTTTGATCAAATCACTACAGTATGAAAGAAATAAAATTTATTTTCCAGTTCATATATAGTGCTATAAATCTCCAGTGGACTCAGTGCTTTGACAGACACATGGCAAGAGACTTACCACCCCTTGCCCTCTGCTCACCTCCACAGGCAAATCCATCCCAACAGCAAGGACACTTGACCTACTCTCTCCTCAATCAGCTCTAGGACCATAATAGTTTCAGACAAGCATGTTTAGGTAAACTGACTAAAAAAAATGCAGTCATTCAGCAATGATTCATGATCAGATTTGATAGCCCTCTCTAGGGATGTGGCAAAACCCAAAGATTTGAATCACAGTACAGTGATAGTACTTTTAATTTTTCTCTCTGTGTAACATCAGAGCCGTGAGCTAACAGAGGTCCAAGTAACTTTTATTATTGATGTAATATAGCATTTTGCTTAGAACTGGATCACAGCTGCAGAATTCAAGGGAGACTTAATATTTTGGGTATTCAGAGTCCAGTTAGAAAGCAATCACCCCAACACATCCCCAAGTCTAGGTATGGTTCTGTGTGCATGTCTGCTCTTCTTGATCCCCAGGCATCAGTCATTAAACGATCTGGATCTACAGCTGTTACGCTACTACGTGACAAAAATATTCCCAGTATTGAACAAAACCAGGCTGACAACCACAACTTAGATGGCAGCCTTTCTTCAGGTTCTGTTCAGCCCATATGGCGAGGGACAATACGTGTCTCCTGGCATTTCTTTTCTCTCACCATAATAAAGGAAATCAGTTACTCAAAATGAAGCCAAAGTATCAAAGTCAGAAGTACCTGATGCCAGGATCTTGATCCCGCCAAGTATAAAGTAGTGTTCTTAAATCAAGAGGGTCTAGCCTTTGGTTTATGGCTCACATCCATCCCTGCTATTCTCAGCCATGCTGCTGACACACTGCCAGATTCATAAAAGGGATCATTTTAACACACATGCTAGAAAAATAGATGGCAAAGCACTGCTGATATTGCAGTAACTGGAAGAATGTTCTCTATTCCTCAGCTACAGAATAACATTATTTTTAGAGAGAAATATATCTAGCCATCACTGAAAGTAGAATCTATAAAAAAAGCTGAACCTCTGGTTTGTTTTATTAAATCAAATCCAATAGGAAGCAATGTATTGTGATGCAGATTTCCTGCAAAATACCTCTGTGCAGAAGCACTGAGTAATCAATCTCTACTTTTGTACTTGATATGCGGTTCTGGCACAATATTCATGATTGCTGATTGCTTATACATCTGATTTTTTTAAGATGGAATTAGAGGATCACATCCTGGCATCCCTTCTGAGCATGAAAGCAGAAATATTTCAATAGGCTTTCAAATCGAGAGGAATTTCTCCCCTTAGGAGGCCTTACCCTTATTATGTTCAAACCTTGTTTTATGGGCAAATAGGAAGCATGTCTTTCATTTATATATAAAACACATATATGCCAGGAATTTATTCTTGGTCTATCTGATATTTTAACAGTCTCATCATCAGTTGAAATTAACTATCACAGAAGAACAAGAGAATTTAAGAGTGCATGTAAAAATTTTTTACCTTTCTGTGTTACGCTCACCCTCCCCTGCCCCTCTGGGTCCTTCAGGCAGGGGTTTCATTCCGGTGTTGGTGTGGCTAGAGAGCTGTCACCATCACTAGTCCTTTGCTGGGAGGAGTAAGATTTCATGCTGATGGTTTCTTCTTCCTCACACCGGGATGAGCTCAGGGCAGGTTTTTTTTAAATATACATTTGCTAACATTTTTATATCTTGTTCTTTCTACGTCAGTTTACAGGTCCACATTACATCTGGATTTACTACACGATACCCTTTATGGATGTTGGGCACTATTACTTTGTTTTTAAAGCCAGTTTTGCCCAGCTCAGGTGGTCTGCATTTCTTTGCACGGTCGCTTACAGCCCCAGTGGCACCTTGTGCCCGTGCGCCTCCACGTGCCTCCTGTACCTCCACTCTTCGAGGCCTCCATTACCACGCCAGGCCTGGATTTCTGCATATTATGTCATTTGTGAGTCACGAAACTGTGGCAGCACGCTGTACAAGGATAAACAAGAAGTAAAACAAATTTGCTACAGGCACTTGGTCAATCAGAAAAATTGCTGTTACAGCAAAACCAGATACGACAAAGCTGCAGAGAGGTCACGAGGAGCCCAGCCCCAGCAAGCCTGACGGGCCTCAGCCACGAGGCCTGCCAAACTCGGTACAGAACGGACGGCCTGCTGTTGGCCACGGCAGCACCGCGCTGCAGGGCCACAGCTTGCTCCCTTTGCGTTGCCTCCTCTCAGCTGCACGAGAGGTTATACCAGCATGGAGGAAGCGCAGAGGAAAGGGGGGCTGGAAGTGACTGTCAGCACAGCCTGCCAAGGCCCTCCAGCCATTTCAGGCAAGATGAACACGGTACGCATGAAACTGCAGAGCAGCTTTCCACAACACCAACAGTATCGACGAGTCAAACACCACAGAGCACAATTCTTGTGCTCGCTTTTAATTAAAGCATCATCTCATTGCCAAACTCTCATTTAGTGTACAACAAAATAACCAGTAAACAGAAGATTCTACCTAAATGCGAGAAAAGTGTGCTTTGATTTTTCAAATCAAAACTATGACTTCCATGCTTCAGCTTCATTTTGCCCACAAAGCTACCTTTGTTTCACTGCGAGTTTGGCCAGCACTTAAAGTCAAAATTTACCCGTTGTGAAAAAAGCTCTTGGCAAAGAAACATTACTGTATTATGCATTCAGTGAGATGAGTATAGTACATTTTATTACTAGAGTTTTTAGTATTTGAACAACAAGAGGAGTGAACAGCACCACACTCGACTGCACACGAGCCTCACAGCTCTTCAGTGTCTCATTATTGGCGATGCTGAGATGATTTCCAGCTCTGACACAGACCTCCACTCCTCACACAATGCATGTGTTCTAATGTACTATACATATTTAAAGTATGCAATTCAGATGAGGCACCTTTCCTATAGATAGCTATAGGTAAAGGAGACAAAAAGGTAGCTCTACAGAGGGGAAGCTTCTGCACCTTCACAAACAGTTTGTAAACAAGCACATTCAGTAACAAAAGCAAAACTTCTGCTTTAAACATAAGAACCAGTATGACATAGGAGTAAATACAATAGAATTGAAACAGAGTTGATAAAGACTAGTGGTGTAGTTAAGAAAACTGAAGCTCCTTGCAATGGAAAAAAAGACAGTAGTAACATATCTGCAAAATTTTCAAGTGATGAAATACTACACGCCTCTTTCCTGCACACTAAATGTAATCCAGAGATATGAGTAGACCTAGGTAAACCTCATCTTTTAAGGTTTTTTCTGACAGTATTTTTATTTTATTATTTCTATCCAGGCTTTCCTACATTTTGCTATCTTCCTCCTGCTTTCGATTCCAGAAACAATTTTAGAGGTCAGTAAAACTCTATTTGCCCCAGTACTGCAGTGCTCTGTTGAACTCTGGCCTCAGTGAGAACCAAGCAAGAGTCTAAATTGACATAATTTAGTTTCCCAACTGAATCCTTTAAGGTGCAGTTTATAGTGCAGCACAGTTTGAACATCAAAAAGGTTAGACATCTCTAGTTCACACTAACCTGGAAGTTACATGCTCCAATACTGCCCATATTCCCATGTTTAGCCCAGTATTAAGCTTTATAGACAACCTTATATTATAGTCCATTACACATATAGTCCATACGTAGTATATATTCAGGCACAGTACAATATTTCAGCCTATAATGTAGAATCTTTTGTATTTGAGGACATTTAAAGGTAGCATAAGTTTGTTTAAGCTTCAGATGTGCTATACTGCACCAGCTGAAAAAGGTAGCAACGTTTACTTAAGTCATCTTCACATCTTATTTTCCTTTGTCATAGAGCAACATACTGCACCGGAGTCTTTCACACACGCTGCTGCAGTTTTGCAGAACCACAGCCACCTAGACTTCCATGTTAGGCTTGCTTAGTTAGCTGGGAACATTTTCTACCTGGGGAGATCTGGTCCTTCTAGGTCAGCCTGGGAAATTGAAGCCTGCGCAAGTGTGACTCAATTTAACCTAATGAAGAAAACTGAACTCATACAGCACTTGGCTTTCAGTGATGGCTAGCTTTCAACTTTAGCAAGTTATGTGGCCTCTCTGCGTGTAAGGCACACAAAATAAAAATTGGGTTAAAGGTTGCAGAAGAAACAAGGAGCTCTCAGATCTGTTCTCAAAAATGCAAGGTTGCAATGCTTTCCATTTTTTCCCCCTTTCTAACTCTGAGAGCTGAAGTGCCCTAATGGTATCTAGACCATGCTTAAATCTCATCATTTAAGACTGGCCTGCTGAAAGAATTAAACCCCGCGCCGCTCCAGTTACACAGCAGCTTCAGGCCTGCGCACGGGGATACCCCTCCTGACCCTGCATCCACAATTTGTCAATCGCCCACGGTATTCATTATCGCAGATACCTGCAGGGGACAGCTCTAAAGTAGTCTCACACAGTACAACACAGCAGCAGCAGCATTCCATCAGTTTCGGGATATAATGGACCTGCGAGCCATCCATAGCAGATGGCTGCTGAAGCATGAAAAAGAACATTCCTCCGAAGTAGGAGCTGGCTGAAGACAGGAGGTGCTTTTTAACACCAGCAGAAGAGCCTGCTGGGTCTGTGCTAAACCTATAGAACAATTATGTTTAATGGTGTATAGAAAGGTTATTAGCAGCAGCTAGGGCTAAAATGAATTTCACAGAATTCATAGGATGACATCTGGAATCTCCACCACAGCCTCCAGAGTTCACCAAATCACCTAAAAGCATTCCAGTGAATTGCAATGAAGTATTTCAAAATAAGTTACAGGTTTCATTCCAGGCAAAAACAATGTTAAGTTACCATTTTTGTGTGTGTCAAGTGAAATAAAAATGTTCAGAATTTTAAAAACTTCATAGAATGCTGGAAGTGTAATACAGGTTTGCTTACATAAAAGCAAGAAAATAGTGCGTAAGTATTCATTAAATCATCTTCACCAATTAGCAATAAGGCTATTCTGATAGGTCTGATTTGTATTCTAGATGTATTTTGCACAATTACTCATGCTTTTGAGAAAAGCTAATGAGAAAAATTACAAAGAAGAAAATGCAGCAAATGTGAATGAAGTTATCTCCAACTAATTAATCAGTCATTTCCAGGCAAGAAAACACCTAAATAAATTCATACTCTGCTTTTACCTTATCTATTATTTCCCATTGAGTCTTAGGGCCCAAGAAAACTATTAAAAGCATTTAAGATTATTTGAATGCTATCTAGTTAAAAAACAGCTTGCACATAAGAAAGGAAAGGCTAAGCTTTACTTGAAGAGGTAACTGATACTAAAGTGTGATAAATCCTACTTGGAAGACATTACAATTGTTACAAACCATGTCATTCATTTTTAAAGATCAGCTTCAGGTCTAAGGGCAAAAGAAGTCAGGAGAGCACATGACTAGTTTCAACTGTATTCAGGGCAGGAGTTCAGCACATGCTCATCGCTTTTCTGACCCTGTCCCACCCCATGGTGCAGGACATCAAACCACTGCACCTTCTTGTACTTCTTCCAGCAGGGTGCCTTTTAAACCTTGAGAAAGCATAAGAGGGCAAGGCCATCAGCAGCTGCCAGTCCCCTTTTCTCCTGCATTGCAGTTCTACTACCCGACACCAAGCAAAATACTCAAAAAAGTTCTGGGCATGTTCAGGGTCTTTCTAGTTAAGTTTCAGAAGATGATGTCCTATTTGAGGTATATCCCCATGCTCCACTTGATCCTCCTATACAGATATGCATGACCTTGTAATTACACACTACATTTACATATTTTTGTATATGGAGATCAAAAGGTATATGTAAAAAGTGTTTGAAGAAAGTGTTTCTTCAATTTCAAGTCAGTTTTGGAAACTTCAGGTAGTTAACCAGGTTAATTTGTAGGATTACAAATTGTAGGATTTAATACATACCAATTCATAATGTATTTTGTTAACAGTTATAGCTGTAAAGTTGTGGATCTTGTGGGCTGCACAAGTTCCAGGTGCTGGTCTGTCTTCCAATGGAAGGAAAGACTAAGTTTATTACTGTTGCAGACGAAGGCTGTCCTGTTCTTCCTTTCTTCATAAATCACACAGAAATAGTTATACAAGTTGTTTTTACCTCTGAAGTAATTAACTGTAATCTCATCAGTTGCTTTACAATCATTTATATACCCTGAGAAGTTTGCAGCAACAGTCTAGAAATGGGCCACTAAGATCACAGCTGCCTCCCTGCACGGCCCATCCCCATGCCAAATGTTGCTGTCCCAGAGACACCGCATCTGATCTGCTCTCGCATCACTTCGTATTATGCATTTAGCCCTCTGTAGTAAGGCAAACTGAAGCAGAAGTTAGTTACCATACTACGCCAGACTGAAAACTGCTGCTCTTCAGGACCCGATTCATGAGTTGAGCAGACATCCCTGCCGCGGGGACAGAAACATTCATCAAAGCGGTGGAGCAAATCGCTGGGGACAGCAACAGCATCTGTTGTCACGTCTGGTCCTCATCCCCTCCCGTGTCTCTCTCGGAGACTGTATTTTCCAATGAGGATTGGGTTAAACCAGAAAATATCTGTGTCTGCAACACCACAGCAAAGTCACCGATTTCAAAATGAGCCATTTATTTTTGTTGAGAAAAATTAGAACCAAACCACTGAAATTTGTGTTCATGCCCTTCTGTTTTTTCAACGTTACACCAAAAATAAAGAGAATATTTAAGATTATTCCTAGACATTGACTACTAGAAGTATGTTCAGAGCTCTACAATAAAGCTGCATTTAAACAAATACCAATGAACACATTAAAATAACTTCATCTGAACGAGTAAGAGTAAAGAGTAAGAAAGTTCAGAGGGAGAATAATTGAGAGCAGGCACGTCTACTTTGAAATCACACTTTCAAGCACTATGATCAATATCCTCAGTGACAGTAAAATTAAGAGTATTATTTCATTTTGGAGATCAAATATTTTAAGACAAGATGACTTGAACACCTTAATAAACTAGTTATTTGAAATTTACTTCAGAAAGCACCGATTTGCTGCTAGAAGCAGCACATGGCTATCTTCACCTAGACTTCAGCCTAGCATTTAATTTTTCTTTTGGCCCTTAAACTCCTTATTTTCAAGACAATGAGCCCCAAGGAACATAACTGAATTGAAGGCAGGTTTTTATCTGAATGTGGTTGACAAACAGTTACGTTGTTCCTGGAAAATAAGATAGCAGAACAAGCAAGCAAATAGATGAACAGAGTGAAAGGCTGACTTCCAAAACAATTTCACTTTAACATATTACTAAATCAAAGTCTAAACAGAAGAGGTGGTAAGGGCAATGGTCACAGGATGAAAGGTACACTGCGGAAACACAGATTGTAACATTATTGTGTTTACATATGCCTATAGGGAACTGATACTGTTTACAGAAGTTTAAGATCATCTTACATTTGAGGTAGTAGCCGATAAGAGCAAGGAATTCTTTTGCAGATTTATTAGGGTTTAGCCTTCAACATAAAGATATTAGTGTATTTTCCTCAGAGAAGCTGAACTACCCGTCTTAACATCAGACCACATCTGATTTCATGGGGGGAAAAGGATTGCAGATGATGGCTTGCCAGTCCTGGAGCTCAGGGAAGCTGAGTTTTAGCTGATCACATCCTGCTAAAGCCTCATTCTCCTCAAAGCATACCAAGGTCTCTTACAAAGCACTTGAAATACAATTAAGTAAATTTTTATATGCTTCTGCATGTAAAGACTGTAATTTTTAGCCAAAAATCTTGCATTTTATCCAAAATAGTTTCTGAATTTGCTCAATTGCTTTGCAGGAAATATTTCCCCAAGAATCATTGGTTTCTCCTGGCTGAACTCATTTCAACAGCTGTCTCCCCAGAAGACAACAGATTCATGGGGTTTTGCCTGCAGGTGACAATATAGCACTAAAAATACAGGTTGCATGAGCTTTAACTTTCCCATATAGAAGACATTTATACCACTGAAAGTTCTCTCATTTTTTGATCATTCAACTTCAACTAAGAAAGCCATTTTATTGGTAGCCTTACATGCAAGCTGGGACACCCCAATTTTGCTCTGTTATCTCCAATTCTGCACAAAGCATTGTCAGAGAAAAAACTAAACCGGACTGTGTACAGCTGCTCATCAGCAAGCATACTTCTGGTTACATCCAAGGAATCTCCAAGCCAAGAACCTGGTTGGAAAAAAATATTTTAAAATATACTTTTAGTCCTAGAAGATTTGTATCTTTCCAGGGGAGAGAATGCCAGCTTGCAAAGTCTAATTTCCTGGTTCCTCTAACTTACAGGAAAATACCACCTAGAAAACATCTGTGATGGCAGCAAGTTTGCCCAATGTTTCTTGCTAGTTAAATAAGCACTTCTCAGAGAGTCTGGGTTTTGCCAAAAGAATAAAGGAACAGATCAACTGAGAAACTTAGCTCTGCAATTTCAGGAAGAGTTGGTTTGGCCACCTTCTCATCTTCTGTAGTAGTGTATTTTGGCCAAGGCTGAATATCAGATTCCAGCTTGATTTTAATAAAATAAGATTGAATCAATAGTTTTTTATATGCACGTGAAATGAAAAATTAGGAGCTGGGACTAAAAAGACTGTAGCACATCATCATACCGTTTTCTCACAACAGCGCAAGTGATAAGAGGTAAATTCCACCTTGTGCAAACTTTAGCAATTTTATCCAGTACAAGTCAAGGTATTCAGAGAATGAAGGACCAACAAACATCGGGTAAAAAAAAATATACAGACTAACATTTTTTTTGAAAGATTTAAGTATGTAATAACTACCAGCCACAAAAACCTTACAGAATATGAACAGACCACGCAGCTCTGGAAGAACAAGCACTGAGATATGCGACAGAGAACCTTCCAGGGGATGGGAATTCCAGCAACCTCTCTAAGTACATATTTGAAAGCCATTGTTTTCTTCGTGTATGTTATTCAGTCCAGTCCCTTATTTTCCTATTTTCAGCCTTTCATACTTTATCTCAGATATTTTTTATCTGCTAAAAGCATCTTTTACACTGTCGTCAATGCTGCTTGTGCTCTCTCCCACTCACTGAAGCCACAAACAATGGAGGAATTCATCCAACATGCAAGAAATAGCTTTAATAAAAAAGTTGTGTAATGTGAAGTCACAGCAAGTGACATTTTTCAAGAAGCAAGGCCATGAGCTGGATGAATACAGCTGTGAGTGGCAAGGTGAACATTTTGCTGCCGCTCTTTTATTGAAAATACTTTTACATGAAACAGGGTTGACAGGAAAACTGCAGCAAATGCTTAACATAAAACCATTATGCAAGCAATAAATAATAATGAAGTATTTGCAGTGAAAGCGATTTTTAGCAGTAGAAAAGAGCTTTAGAGAAAATATCTATAAACAAAAAGTACTCGGAAAGCCTTAAGTTCAGGTTTCAATCTTCTTTTTTATAGTGTAGCTCTTGATCCTTTGAATTAATAAAGCTCCTAATAGCAGAATCAGAGCATCATTTTATTGAGGGTGGTCCATCCACCATATGTGCCAAGCAACAGGGACCACCCCCACAGGCAGCATCTTCAGATGCTGGTGGGTCACATCCACAAGGGAAGCTCGTCTCCTGCCCCCCTCGCTGCACCTACACGTGCAGCAATAGCTCTGCCTGCCTGCAGGGTCCCACCCACGAATTCTGCCCACAGTCCACCCAGCCAAGTATGTGTAAGTACTCCTACTATAAGTACTCCCGGTTTTATTTGGTCTTACAGAAGGCCTTTTTGTCCTTTCATTCCGATTTCACTGGAAACTACTATTTTCCCCTCTTAGCATCAACTCCACAACTGCTTCAGGCATTACATTGCTAACATTATTACATAACATTAACAATGGTTAGTTACATTAATAAGTACTTAAATACTTTGGATTAGAAAGTTGTAAAATTTACTTCTGCTCCTAAATGTGAAATCTTGAGTCACAATATATAAAGTAAAACTAGTCCATGAAAATCTTCTGAAAAAAGGGATTATTACCCCACAAAAACTCAACTGTAGTTTAAGAATACATTTGTTTGGCTTTTCTTTTTTTCCAAAATACTTAAAAATACCCAAACACTTTCAAGCAGGATGTTTTCACATCATTAATCGCCCTAATGTTGGTTTTCAGATTTCTCTCCCACTACACTATTACCAATTTGTTTGTATCATAGAAAGGTTTGGGTTGGAAACGACCCTAAAAGATCATCTCACTCCAACCCCCCTGCCATGAGCAGGGACCACTTCCACTAGACCAGGTTGCTCAAAGCCCCATCCAACCTGGCCTTGAACACTTCCAGGGACGGGGCATCCTCAACTTCTCCAGGCAACCTGTGCCAGTGCCTCCCCACCCTCATAGTGAAGAACATCTTCCTTATAGCTAATCTAAACCTACTCTCTTTCAGTTTAAAGCCATTACCCCTCACCCTATCACTACGTGGCCTTGTAACAAGCCCCTCTCCAGCTTTATTTAGCTCCCCTTCAGGTACTGGAAGGCTGCTAGAATGTCTCCCCAGAGCCTCCTCTTCTCCAGGCTGAACAACCCCAATTCTCTCAGCCTGTCTTCAAAGGAGAGGTGCTCCAGCCCTCTGATCATCTTCATGGCCCTCCTCTGGACCTGCTCCAACAGGTCCATGTCCTTCTTACGTTGGGGGCCCCAGAGCTGGATGCCGTACTCCAGGTGGGGTCTCACCAGAGCAGAGTACAGGGGGAGGATCACCTCCCTCAACGTGCTGGCCACACTTCTTTTGGTGTGGTCCAGGATGTGGTTGGCTTTCTGGGCTGCAAGCACACATTGCTGGGTCATGTTGAGCTTCTCATCAACCAAACCCTCAAATCCTCCTCTCAATCCATTCTCCACCCAACCTGTATTTGTGCTTGGGATTGCCCCAACCCAGGTGCAGGATCTTGCATTTGGCCTTGAACATGAGGTTCACATGGACTCACCCCTCTCAGGCCTGTCAAGGTCCCTCTGGATGGCATCCTTCCCTCCACCATGTCAACCGCACCACACACAGCTTGGTATCATTGGCAAACTTGTTGAGGATGCACTCAATCCCACTGTCCATGTTGCCAGCAAAGACATTAAACAGCACCAGTCCCAATACCAACCCCTGAGGAACACCACTCATCACTGGTCTGCACTTGGACACCAAGCTGTTGACCACAACTCTTTGAGTGCAACCATCCAGCCAATTCCTTATCCAGCAAGTGGTCCATCCATCAAATCCATGTCTCTCCAATTTAGAGATAAGGATGTCATCAAGGACAGTGTTAAATGCTTTGTACGAACTGAAATGCTTATTTCTTCAGAATACTATACAGGAAAAACTCAAGACAAGACAGCTGTTATTTTTACTTTGACAAGATCATACAAAACACTGCAAGTTAGGAAAATTACTCAAAATGGTAATGCAAAATCAGTGGGGAACCAGTTCACTTCATTAAACATCTGCATCAGAAGTCTGAGACTCATAGAAATTAAACTGTTTACTGTAATCCATAATATTTACTGTAGCATGTTGTCTCATATTTTCTAGTATAACATACTAAGCAAAACAAAAGCAGTCACCATTTTTCTTCCATATATATTATGTTTCCCTTGCATTTAATCTACAAAGCACTAAAAGTGATTAAGGTATATTCCCATGGTTTATGGAAGAATTTGCTCACTTTTATTCTCCTCCTTCTACCAATTACTGCAAAACACCAAATACATACTGACAGCATAAACTATGTGATCTAAAACTCAAGATTTCCCCATAACCTCGTTCTTTCACACCAACTATCCATAGCAAAGTACTAGCAAATGCTGTAACAGCTAATACTAAACCAGTCTGTTCTTTCCTGGGGCTTGGCACATTGAAAGCTGAAGACAACAGACAGAGAACTGCCTAAAGACTCCTTTTGGAAGGAGATGAAAACAGTGCTATAGAGAAAGGGGGCAGGAATACAGTATTAGAAACTTAAGATTGGTGACTTTCTTTGTACAAAGCTCTTTAGTTCCAATTTACAGATTAAGACAGTTGTCTGCAAGTATATCAAGTGACAAGATCCCTGAAATTATTCATAGGAAATACTTGAAGTAACCATTTTTTCCCCCTCTGCTCATAAAACCTTAAACTCTGCATTTCTATAGACCAGTCACTTGCAGAGGACAAGTTTTCAAGTTCAGGAGAAGCCTCACACGAGTGAAGTTTAACACTGAACGGAAAGTGCACCAGGTATATACTGTTCTTGATTAGAGACACCCAGCAATAGCTTTGGCTGGAACTCATTACTTTGTATACTTGGTGCTAGAAACACCTTCCCACTCCCATAAGACTAAGATACTTGCTAATGGATTTCACATTACTCAGAGAAGCCTCCCAGAGATGGTCACATTTTGCTTCTCAGAAGGCATGGCGATAAGAAGTCTCGGGTTTCCTCTCCTCTTCCAAGTTGCCAGCTACTCTAGTAATGCCAGGGTGCAGATACAGACCTGGCTTCAGCTTAGGACAAAACAACCTCCCGAGCAGTTCTTCCTTGTGCATCCAAAAACAAACCAGGACATGAATTGTTACTGAGCCATAGCAGTTTTCTGATACTTCCTCCAGCAGCGTACTAGTCGAATTGTCCTTTCCTTTCAGACAGACCACTGCTGAGCCCGCAGAATTGAACAAAGCGACTACCTCCATAGACAGACAGATCCCTCAAAACCCAAAGAACATGGATCTCGTCTCACGTTCTCTTGCTTTAAGCAGCACACACTGCTTCCCTTCTGTAGGACGAAAGGTGACTGTTACTCAATTTGAAACATAAGGGAACATACAATAGGAACGTCTATTTCAGGGATAAATTTGCTACCTGCCTTCTCAGTAAAACACAAGTGTTTAAGGCAGATAACAAGAAGTTGTTCTATCAGGGAAGAGTAGATTATTATTAAGTGATGCTGTAATTTATCCTTAATTAGTTGTTTTAGGCATCTGCAGCTTAATCTTGCTTAAAACCCAAGGAAGCATCCTCACTGTACATAAATACCATCAATTCAGTTGCCACTATGTATTATTGTAATACACCCATACAATAATATTCATGTACTTTTCATATTGAAAGTGAGGGACCATAATATAAATGCTTTTGTCACATATACATCAGAACAACGATGATACAGCATTACCATCCTGTTTTACTGCTTCAGGAGATACAGCTCATTGCACATGCTATTCTGGAGCTTCCCGGGCAGTTGGGCATCAGAGTCCTACCCATGGCTCAACACCTCAGGGGCCACAGGACAGTAACAATCCCATTTCCCAAAAATGCACTTGAGCCATAGCTGTAACTAGCACTGGTGCAGACATTCAAGGAACGAATCTGTTCTCACTTAGCTCTGAAGTAATCCTAACCAGTTAGCGCTTTGACAGCTGATCAAGCTTTGGCACTTGAGGCAAGGCAGAGCTTAGGACTAAAACAACACGAATAGACAATGTTGTTAGGACCGACCAACAGGATCAGCACAAAATACTGTAGTAGTCACAGGCTCAGTCTTCACTTACAACCATTCAGGCAAACAATTCAGTCTAAACACTGTGCTAAGTAGGACTGCACTGAAAAGTGCTCTGAACTGGCACACTAAGCAAAGTATGAGGAATTTTCTAATTATACTTTAAAGATGTTTTGGATGTGAAGTGATGTCAGAGAACAGTTAACAAAGAACATAAGAAAAGGGCTTGTAAAGTCCTATTGGAAGAGAAAAGCAACTGGCCTGAAAAGAGGGAACAACTGAGGTAGAGGCACTGAAGAACGATGAAACAGAAAGGATGCTCCAATGAAAAGTGTTTTGTTTCTTCATATTCCTCCATACCAGCCCAAAGCACATGTCCGCATACATGACATGTGAGCACAATGTAGCAGCACAAATTAAAATGCATTGATTTTTGCCAAATAAATATTTGTTTTAGTGAAAGTCTATTGCAATTATTTAAAGTATCCTTTTTCAATAAAAATTAATTAATCTAAGAATACACAGACTGGCTGCAGTGGCAAAACAATTACAGTGCTTACCCTGTATGAAAGAGATAGATCTTTGTGATGCCCTTGAATTTTATCCTTTAGAAAAAACTCATTAAGAACTCTGCAGATATTTGCCAGCATTGGGGGTTTTTTGCATTATCACTTCCAAGTCAGTCTCGACTGTATTTCCATGTTGGGTGTCTCTCTCCATGCCTACTTTCTGGCTTTCATCCGCTGCTTTAAATCAACACAAATGTGGCCACAAGTCTTTGCCCAAAAAGTTTGATTGCTTCCCTATCTTTAGGATTAAGATTCCCTTTCAAAGGCAGCCTTTTTCCACCATCGGCTCTAGTTACATAGAGCACACAACTCTGAAGCAGTATCTTCACAGAAGCATCACCAGCCTTTTCTACACAAGTCAAACACAACTCACCATCGGGGGACACGGCTACTGAACCCAGCTAAACGCTACCCTTCGCTTTTCACCCACTGTGAGTACTGGAGCTTCAACATTGTCGCAACCCACAATCAAACAGTCAATGACCAAAGCTGCTGTTTCATTGACATTCTTTTTCTACAAAAATATGAGGTCTGTCTTACACATGCCCTTCTCCACCCTTTTCAGACAACTCTGCAATGCAGGCATCTTGGATCTGACATGTTTAGCTAGTATGAGGCTCCTAGTACCTTCCACACATTTAGCAAGTCAAAAATCCAACCCTGACTACGTTTCAAGTTAAGGAAACATATTATGGTACCCTCAGTTTCCTAGATGTGCAGTCAAAATGCATCCAGTTTTAACTTAAGTCTGGTTACAGAAAAAGGCAAAAGCGCTCAGGGAAGCTAATGTCATGAAATTAGTTTTTATAAGTAACTCTGGAGAATCAATTTATATCAGGGTTTTTTCTTCTTTTCTAAGAGGTTAGCATAGTCTTATTCCACCAATATTCCCAATATATCCATGTAAATGAATATTCTTACAGGGACCGAAAGTAAGGCTCTGTCAGGAACCTTGCAAGAACTAAATGAAGATGTTCTCACACCCTCATTCTCTCAGCTCTGTCCCATATTAATAAGCACACTGATTTCACTAAGAGTCAAAATATGAAACTATTACTCAAAAAGGAAAAAATACACGTAAACTACTTGTGAAGCACATTTCTGTTCAACTTCCAGTGCATGAGAAACTACTCCCGCAAGTTCACTGATACATGTTATGCTGTAACTGATATACTTTTCCTTTTTCTAATGCTGCTAATTACCTAATTAAAATCCACCCCAAATAGGATGGCTTGCATTGTTTGTCATTTTTACAGAACTATTCATTAAATACAATACCAGGCAAACAATTTACCATGTTGTCATTGTTACATGAAGTCTCATGCTTTTAGGTTATAAACTTAGCTTGACTAAAACAAGTGAGGGAGCAAGTCCTCTTGGAACACATTTCTGGAGACATGAAGGAGCAAAAAGCAATTAGGAACAGTCAGCAAGGATTTACCACATAGAAACCACACCTGACCAACCTGACCACCTTCTGTAATACAATGACCAGGTTTGTGAACAAGGGGAGAATAGCAGATAGCATTTACTTTGACTTTAGCAAGACTTTCAACAAGAGTCTTGTATCCAAGTTTTGATGTTAACCTATCCGTCCATCTAGAGTGTAAGTGGTTGGATGACCAAGCTCAGAGGGTAGTGGTTAATGGGTTAACTATCTCTCTAGTAAGAGTTATTCACCTTGCACACCTGCAGCAAGGTCAGGCCTAAGGCAGTAACTGCGGTAAGGAAAAGCTCTAAAGGAACATGAATGAAGAAGTGTTCACCCATGTATTGTCAAGGACAGATCAGGAGTTACTACCGTTGAACTGTTTGCTTTGCCATCTTCCCAAAAGTCCAGTAGGGACACAACCGCTCCCTGGGTTGCAGCTGAAAGGAAGACTTCTGTGTTGCTCTCAAGTAATTTGGATGATAATCCACCTGGAAGAGAGCTGTTTTTACCATTATTTCTCACACAGCAAGATTCCCCCAAGCTGCATTAATGCTCGTTATGTTTCAAGGTTTGCTTGAAAGTTGTGAGAAGTGGCGAAATAACAGGCTGTGGGAAGCCCTTGCATCTTCCAGATGGGGATCAAGCTTACTGTAAGTTTACCATAGATTTTTAACCAAGCCAAGTTTCAGTTTAAGCTATTCACCCCGGTTTTGGCATTGCTCCTTCCTAAATATTGCTCCACAGCATTCTGGCAATGCTCAGCCCTACAGCATACAGCCCTCTTCACTTGGATCTCAGCAAGAAAAACTTTAGAGTCGATTTTGGAAGCATTTCAGAAAGCACAGCCATAATATTCTTAGCAACAGTTTCCTATAACTAGAGATTCATTTTTCACTAATGAAATGCTAATATATAAATAACTGAATATTTATTGAAGTTGAACATTAACAATGAACACAGTAATAAATAGCACAAACAGCCATTTAGTATGTAATTCTTAGTAATTGTATTTTTCATTAATTCGTATTTTGCTACTGCAATTCCCTTCATAGAAGAGCAACATGTTAGCTAAACCTTTCATTACAGACCATAAATAGGTGATATGTGGATACTTTCTCTTAATGCAAAGAGAAGGGTTTAAGCTATGAATTTAGAGAATACTTTTCTGTGGGCAGAATTCACCTTTAACTGTGGATTTATCTGCAGCACAGACTTTGTGCCTTCCCTCTCCATCAGTAAAGTCCTAGATTTTCAGGTACCCATCTACAAAATAGACTGCTGTGAAGTTCCAGTGCAGCATTAATGGACTTTATACAGAATACTTGAGGTTTATATCTGTAAACCATTTATGGTTTTATACCTCAGGAAAGCTTTCTATTAGTGGATTTAATATTGCCTGTGAACAATATGCTTGCAGCACACACTAGATGATTCATCACAGTTGCTGATATTTTTATTCTATTTTAGGTTTAGTTACTTTGAGTTAACTTCCAGTAAGATAACCCCATCAGAAAAAGTAGTGAGAAACAAAGCTGTAAATGGAGACCAGAGAAAGGGCAATTAACAGCAATTCCTGGGAAGAAAAAAAAGACACCTTCATAGAAGTGTAGAAATTGCATTTTTCATCATCAATGACATTGCCATTGTCATTATTAATATGTCTCCTTACGTTACTGGCACTTTATTGCAGTTAATGGCCCATTTCCCATGCTACCTCACTCTTAATCTATGTCTGTCTTTATTAAACTAATAGTAAGTGAGCAAAGACCACACTCTTTATTAATACCTTCCAGTGAAGGCTGGATGTTGCATTGGTTTAAACAAGAACTACATAGATTCTCAGAAATATTCTTACACAATAAATAACCCATGCAATTCATGTCTTAATATCCAAAAATTCAAGAACTATGTGGTAATTTATTTTCAACCCATATTTTATTTAAAAAATGGACAGAAGGATCTGTTTCATTTGCATGAGTGTATTCAGAGTCACCAATCTTTGTGCTTAAAGTCTCAGATTGGAAATACTGATACTAGTGTTGGTTCTTCCACCTACTATTAATTTAATATAGTCAAGCTGATTTTCAGTAATTTAGTAACAAATTGTTGCTCTACCATTACTGTAAAAATAAAATGTATTTAAGGATAAATATTTATTTTGTTCCAAGAAGGACTACAGAAAGCATTTCCAAGCAATTTCAAGGAAATTAGAATACAAGCAAAAATATGGAAATAGCCATCATAAGATGTTTTAATTACTGTTTCATCACCTAATAAAAAAAACCCAAGGAAGTGACCTCTATTTGCTACAAGTCTTTTCATACAAAGAGCAGAAGTGCCAGAACTGCTGGTTCTCAGACTTACTTTTTTCCCCTTTTTTTGCACCTCTGTTCCAGCAAAATAGCCATTAACTGTGCAAATTTGAGTATTATGTTAGGTCCCACACACTACTAAGTAACTGTATCTGGCAGAACCTTGCAAACAGACTAGATCAAGGCTCTCAAGAAACTGCCTGAATATTTTCCTTAGGGCTGCTATGGGAAGGTTACTCATAAATCTGTCCTTCTTCCCTGTTGGAGCAACCAAGGAAGACAGGACAAAAATAACTGCTCTGGTACAAACACAGAACTTCAGTGAAACCATACTGGATTACAAAATTTTGAGGGAAATAACTTTTGTAAGCACAACCATTAGCAGACCTCTTCAATTATTTTCTCTCATGACATTTTTCTAGCATTATTTGCAATGGAAAGCTGCACAAAGCCAGTTTTACCCAATCTTTTCCCACAGTAAATGGATCTCTTGGTCACTGAAAATAAGGAAAAGTGGTAATTTGACTATTTCAGAACAAAAATATTCCTTGATAGCAAAAGGCTATTTGGATAAAGTAAGCTGGAAGTTTGTACCCAGTATGAGGTACAGCTCTGACTGGAATAGGGAGTGCAAGTTTCATGTCCCTCAGGTTTTTTTTTCTCCTGGAGAAGAGGTAATCACCCAAACATCTCATCTATCACAAAAAAACTGACTGCTGCATTTAGTTTCTTTGAGACTTAGATCAACTGTGATATGTCATTTGACTTTGCAAGGCTCTGTAAAGTCATCCATCACATTCTTTAAAGCTTTGCATATCACCTTGTGCACAGAAGATGCTCAGAAAAAAATCACCAAAGATGATGCTATGTCACCCTGTCAAGTTACACTATAAAATAGGCTTCAGGAGTGATATCATAGTTTTTAATCCACAAATTATACATATAATGAGAAGTAATGAAATAAAGACATACTTCAAGTCCCTGGGTACTTTCTCCAGAAAAAGAAACACTTCTTGTAAACACAGATGCTTATTAAAAACATTAACTTTTTCTACCATCCCGTTATGCGCAATGCTGTATTTAGAATGATTCAGGACAACCCATTTACATATCTAGTTTTCATAACCCATATAACACTCAAATCTGCAGTCCCTCCTCAAGTAAAACCATATTCCTAGCAGCAACACCATAGCATCCAAAACCCTTGCATCCCATTTAAATCAATGTACAACCTGTACATTCGAGACCTCCAAGGCTCTTCTCTCAACACCAGCCTCATTTCTACACCTCTGCTTTGCTTCTGAGACTGGAGAAGTTACACTGGAGAGAGCCGAAACAAGGAACTGCTTCAATACCACAAAGTTTGATCACATAATCCTCACTTGGTCACAAGCCTAAATACTGACATATGAAAGGGAAAAGGATGCACAATACAATTTTTATAGAACAGAAATTTATTTCCCCCAAAGTGGTGGGGTTTTTTCTTCTCTGTAGCATCCTGATTGAGGGGCAAGGAGATGGCTAGTTCAACATTCAAAGCAGTAATTTTGTTCCATCATCTGACAAATTAAAAGTTACCCTAGAAGGTATTTGGGCAACAAGTCTCTGCCATGGCCACACATACTAAACATAAAAGGAATCCAGCACTACACCTAGCTGTATAAACATCTTTACCGATTAGTACTAGCTCAATTTATCAACACTTCCCCCCCTCAGGTCTACAGACCATTTGCAAACAGCTTTCTTCTAAACGCACATTTGTTAGCAGTAGCTTGCCATTTATGAAGTTTTCAGCTTCACCTGAATCTAGCCCTGGAAGCTCAAGAAGTAGTTTGCTCCAGTTCTTGCATCACTCCAGTTAACCAATATAGGAACCTAGTTGTGCAACTGAATTAAGGTTCAGTTATAGTTTCTAAGATTGAAATGACTTACGCTGAAGACGAGAGTTTGAAGTTTACAACTCTTCAGTGGAGATTCCTATTAGTAAATTCTGTTAGTAAAATTTGACCAGCTGCATATTGATTGGAAGTAAATACATAAGTGCAATGAATGTGAAAAAATATTTTACCTTCAAAACTTCCAAAAAGACATCAACATATTTTGTCTATTAATTGGTCTTTTGCATAAAAGGCAGAATATATTTGTAATATAAATATCTGTTTCTACAGCCATTCTATGTAGTCTTGTTTTAATTATTCATAGCCTTATCTTTTGCTCATGAAGTGAAAGCAGAAAGCCTTAATGAGTAAGTGTATGCCAGCTATTCTTTGTTAGTCTTTCTGAATTCTCCGGCTTCCCAAGTATTAGTTCTGAGTTTATTTTTCAGTGAACTAATACCTGTCTGGAAGTCAAATGAGTAAATACAAACATAATATTAGCCAGTCTAGATAAGAGACCCTTATACTGTGCAACTAATAAGGCAAGATGGTTCAAAAAAATACATGAGGAAAATGAAATTATATTTTGTATCTTACAACTGTACTTGATGGGAAGAGCATATTCTGTGCTCCTAAATGCATTTCTAGAGTTTAGAGAGTACACATCAGCAAACCAGGTTTGCAGCAAACCGGGTTTGCAGATTACTCTGTGATACAGTATATAACACAGAACAGCAATGCTTCAAAATAATTAAATAATATGCTGTGAAATACTACTTTTCTCCCATTATAAACTGACAATGACAAACACGTTATGCCCCATTTGCTTCCTTTGCAGTGAGAGTCAGTCTAAATGTAAGCTCCTGAACAAAACATCTGACAAACTGCAGGTTAAAGCAATTCCTTCATTTTTCTAGTGGTTACTAAAAAGCTAACGAATGCGTATATACAACACTGGCAAAGCCAGGAGACAAGGGTGTTCCTCACAAGCATATCACATTTTTTTTTTCCTCCATTGTATTCACCTAGTCTCTTGAAACATTTGGTTTCTGTTTGTATAGTTAGCTTCTTTGAAGCTAACTATACTTGAAGCTAACACTGCAAATGAATTCTAATGCCTCTCCTCTGGTCAGCTCCTACTTGTGAAACAAAGGAAGCCAGTTCACAAAAATACTACATTCAGACATGAATGTTAAATAGCCCCCAGAATGGCTGAATGCCCTACGTACAAAATAATAAATCAATGCAGACTTTCATCTATCCACCAAATTGTATCTACAATCATTGACTAGCACACAACTCGAAGCATAAAGGTGTAATGGCAATTCTTCACAAACTTCAAAGGCCCAGAGGCCTTTTGTTGGCTACACTAATAGAAAGGCTGTTGATTCCCCTTCCTCCTCTCCCCAGGTTTACAGGGTCTGCAGCTCCATAAAAGATTAACACACACTACCGAAAGGCATGGAACAGATGTACTTAGAATAATTCAAAATACACTAAGTCAAAGAGAGCCTAGGAATAACTCCACAAATTAACTCCTATCTTTAGGATAGCAAAAAGCTTTATCCATTCATCACGGCTTGAAGTAGCACTGGAAGCAGAATTCCTAGGTTTTCGTTTCCATTCCTGCATGATTATTTACGTGAAGTTGAGAGTTAACAGGCAGGACCTAAAGAAAACCCCACAGAACAGTGCGCGCAATAATTCTAAAAAGCAGGAATTTAAGTACTAAGGCAGTGCAAGGAACTGATTCTTGCTCACGCAAATATCAGATGACTGCTTTAAGGTTTGGCCTACTTAAGACACCAGTATTCATCATTTATAATCCTACATTGGAAACCTTATTTCTTGTGTCAGTTTGACCTAAATTCATGAACAGTTTCAGATCACATTTCCCTGTATAGACTATTCACCGAGGGGAAGACATCTGCAACTCTGAATATTAAAGTTATGAGAAAAATATCTGAATATCTTTCTCCCAGAAAGCTCACGAGAGAATACATTCTGGTGTGGAAATGTCTGACCTTTTGTTAAGCATTAATATTAAACTCAGAAGTTTTTTCTGCCTTTTCAGTCACTCAGCAGTTCAACTTTCTTCCCCTCTCTTTTTGCACACTGGCAACTCCTGAGCACTACCTGCTTGCTGTTTTTCAGCCCAGAGCGCTCTGTGCCCCCCCCAGCATTGCACTGCTGCACGTCCATCATTTTTCATCACAGAGCTCTGGCATTCATGCTGCAAATCTGGTTTTACATTGCATTCAAACTGACAAGCTGCCATGGTTCTTTTTTTTCCTCCTTTTCTAAGGGTCAGTTTTACAGTAGGCCACTGATTATCAGACATGAGGTAAAAAGAGCAATAATCTAAGAAGCCATGTTATGCATTGTCCAGTATTGAAGAACAATTTAAATGAAGAAATCATGTGGAAGCACAAAAATAAGCATTCACTTATAGACTAACATCTCATTGCTTGAGCTTTGATTAAGAGCTTCCTCCCACAACCTATTCAGGTAAGGCACAAAATAGATGAAAGTATTGTTCCTATAAAGCCCATAAATAATGCTATATGTGCTAAAACATTGTTTAACACTTCATCTATTAACTATTCATAGAGACAGATATCTTGCAGATTATTTTTGTAACAATTTCGCTGCTATAAGTGGGATAGAAAAAGTTACATTAACTATACAGTTCTTGAAATAACTAAGTATATCTATTGCTCTACCATTTCATTCAACCTTATTTTCAGGCCCTTTGCCATCTAACCCTTAACTAATTATTGCACCACTAGGTTTTCTGACATCATTTTTGCTAACTGCTGAGGGTCACTTCTAGTTACGTGGCACCACATAGTTTATGTCTGGTTTAGCAAAAAGTTAGTCTTCCATTACGCCTGATACAGAGCTTGAACACTAAGATTGTGACCACCTGTATCTCCTAATATTAAAAAGATTGTTGCTGTTTCAGACTATCAGACACAGGCAAATTCACTACTGATCTTCTACTATTCTTCCTTGTAAGATTTAACACTGAAATTGGTTACAACAAGAAACAAGACAGACAAAATTAAACTTCAAATCTAAAGAGAGAAGAAAATTGGGTCAAGTATCAGTCTATCCTTTTTTAATTCCTCAGAGCTAATTATATATTCTTATATAACTTTCTGATACACAAATCTATTGTATAAGCAACCAGATACAATATAAAAATATTCAGTACTAAATACATCTGGAGAATCTGCATAGAATTCCTAGAATAAGGGCAAGAGGAATGACATCACTTAGAAGTGCCACATACAGTAACTGACACACAGTAATTGACGCTTAACATTTATCCTATCTTAAACTATGCTGCCGAATTGCCAAGAATATTTTTCACAGTTCTCAAAGTGTTTTCATGTGTGATTACATCAAATTTTGTCCCCTAGGTAAGTTAAAAAACACAGGACATTCAAAGGAAGTGTTAGTTTTCACTGGGAATCTGACCAACCGGCTGGGAACATCTTTTTACAAAGTGGCTCTTGATGAATAGATGTTTTCAGAAAAATCAAACTACCACTTACACGGTAATGACCAGGAATGTGGCAGTTTCCACTCTGGTGGTCTACGAAGAACGGCTTCCAGCCTTTTAAAACCTGTTCGAGTATTGAATCTGCAAGCTGAGATAATGCAAGACACCACTTCCAAGTGATGGCTTAGCCATGAAAGCGTTAGAGAGGTATTACTTCCCTATCACTTCTGCTGAAAAACCTAAACTAGCTATAAATGAAGTGCCTCCTACTTCAGCAACAACTGCTGATCTTACAATACAGGCACACAGGTAAGAAGTTCCCATCTGGAAGTAACCACGTTTCTAACCTTCAGATGGGAATTGCAGTCAAGCAGCACGCCGAGAGCTTTGAGGAAACAGTAAATTCAGAGTGAACACTTCCAGTGCCTCAGTTTTATTCCTCCTTCATTTAGCAAATACTCAGTAAAGGGTTGGGGTTTCTAGTTTTGATGGCAGTATCTAAAATAGGATCTTGAGACGTATTGCATATTTTTGTATTACATACGATGAATTATAGAGCACATCGTTTTTACTACCTTATCACTATAGGCATACCTGACAGAAGTAAGCACTCTGCCAATGTTAAGTAAATTGTCTGCTATGAATAATCATTCAACAGTTAATTGCAGGAAAAACAAGGCCCACATGATTAGAAGGACCAATGACTTCATATCCAAGTAGCACGTACAGTCATTTCCCTCAACATTGTTCTGAATTTTACAAACCCTTATGTCTTTAAACAAAGATGAGATAAGTCTAAAGCTGAATAGTATCTTCAAGATGACTACCTAACTCATAGGCATCATGAAAAATCCTTTGTATTAGCACCTTAAAAAAACCACAGTTTATTTTTATTTAGGAAAAACAGATACCCTGGAATTAAATATTCAATTATTCCTATTAAAAGGGTTACCTACTACAAGGAGCAAGGCAATGTATGGGTTGTCCAGAAATGGGCCCGTGTTCTCATGAGGATTAGGTGGTTGAACACAGGTTTTTGTTTCATTTTTGTTTTAGTAACCAATACAACAGTTCCAGATCCCTACTTCTTAGCCTTTGCTTTCTCTAGCTCCATTTTGATAATTTTTGTTCTTTAGCTCAAAGAACTGACTTGCTAAGAGTCAGTTGCTTTATTGCTTCATGCCTCTAAACAGTGATACTATAAAAGCTGAAATTTTTTGGCAACTGCAAATCAGGTTTTGGCTGGGATAGAGTTAATTTTCTTCTAGTAGCTGGTACAGTGCTGTGTTTTGGATTTAGTATGGGAATAATGCTGATAACACACTGATGTTCGAGTTGTTGCTAAGCAGTTGTTACACTAGTAAGTCAAGGACTTCTCAGCTTCCCATGCTCTGCCAGGGGCACAAGAAGCCAGGAGGGAGCACTGCCAGGACAGCTGACCCAACTAGCCAAGGGGGTATTCCATACCATATGACATCATGCTCAGTATATAAGGTGGGGAATTGGCTGGGGAGGGGTGATCGCTGCTCAGGGATCAGCTGGGCAGTCAGTAGGTGGTAAGCAATTGCATTGTGGATCACTTATTTTGTATATTCTATCATCATTATTATTATTTTCCCTTCCTTTTCTGTTCTATTAAACTGTCTTTATCTCAATCAACAAATTTTACTCTTTTTCCCTTATTCTCTCCCCCATCCCTCTGGGAGTGAGCAAGCAGCTGTGTGGTGTTTGGCTGCCTGCTGGGTTAAACCACAACAGTCCTGATCATTCTTAACAACTCACACCCATTGAATGACTATTTCCTTAAGTTGCAATGTAAAACAAATTGCTTCTTAGTATAAATACATAATTTCTGTCTACATTTTACTCATTTAAACATGAAAATAATCATATATGGAAAAAAGTCATCTCTTGCACAAGGACAGCTTCCGCTTACTAAAAATCTTTTGTAGATATGCCTTTACAAGATACATGGGTCTAAAATCTCATGTTTAATTCTTTTGAGAGCAAGAGACACAGGATGTCAGGATTACATTTCACATGCAGCTGTGTCATCCAGCGTGTCTGCAGCACACAAAAAGATTTATGCCATGCATGTTTTTCCACTCATTGGGAAACTATATAGTAATTTGGCATGGAAATTAAGTATACCACTGGACTTGAGTCTTCCACACACATGATGGGCAAAGCATTCAGGCTCCAGAGGTAGAAAGTTTAAATTACTTTTTTTAGCTCTCAGACAACATTATGGCATCTGAACCAGAAGAGAAACTGAATGCCTATCTGCTGTAGCACCTAAAAAAAGTACATTTGCTAGCAGCACAAGATCTCCTGCTCGAAAACACTTGAGAAATACAACAGACCGGCATGGGGACCAATGATTCCAGCAGGAAATTGAGAGATTCCAGTGAAATTTCCCACATTCCTAGGAAAAGCAGATTAGGAACAACTGCTGTTCTTCAGCCTAGTATTTCCATTCATTTCACTAAAATCCACCGCCAATCCGTGCACATTTAAATTTAGTTTGCTAATTATTTTTAATAGTTAAATATTCTGTGACTTTCAAGACAGTTTTAAGTAGCACTACAATATCAAATCACTATTTTTATCTGCTGTTCTATTACATTCATATTAAATCACCAGATCCTGTTAGCTTTCATACCGAACATTCTAAAGCTTGTCCAGGTCTCAGCTGTGCTACATTAGAAAGAAGTTTTACATTTAATTCTCCCGAAATTCACATTTTCCCTTGCATAGTACTTTAACACTACTACATCAGTAAACCATGGAAGAGTATTAGCTGGCCGAAGACAGGAGAGTGGGAAAATCTCTACAAGTCTGTACTTATTTATAGTTTCCTTTTCTTTCATGTGAATTCATATTAATTTGACATTGCTCTTAAGGGAAAAAGAATATGGAGAAATTTTATAAACACTGCATTAGGGAACATACGGATTTCAGAAATTCGAAAGAGAAGAGACAAGAACTTGAAATTTCATTAAAACCCACAGATGAAGAAAAGAAACAGGGATGATTAAAACAGAAGGCTTTATGTTAGTCTTCTTGGGAAGCATAATAAGTAGAGCCACTTTTATCTTTGCATAAAAGGTCTGGGGTTTTGTTGTTTGTTTTTTTTTTTTTTAATTTTCATTTGAGTTGCACAGCAATTATTGCCTCCCAAATATCACTTATCTTACACTGAAAAAGCAGCTAAGAAACTGAGCATATCTGGCAACACAAAGCAACCAGCCATCACATAAAAAATATGATGTTTCCACATATGACTCTCTCACTTTTTATAAGTGGCTTTTCAGTCATTTTTCTTTGGTGTTTGAAGGTATTCTTGCTTGTACATTCTTGCAAGCTCCCCGATAACACACCCTGCCACTGGGAGTTCTATTTCTATCCATATTTACTGTTCCATAATTGCTCCAAAGAAAAGACGTCTGTTGCTGCTCATTACCATTTCTCACTGCTATGTATTTCTTATGCATTTTTAAAGCATCTTTGATTATGTAATCATTAAAGGGTTTTGGTGTCTTCTGCAAGAGAGCACCAAACCAGATAGAGATAATTCACAAGAGACTTGACTATAAAGGTGTCTGGTAGATCTGAGAATTTAAAGGGAAATTTAAAGGGATTTTAGGAGTCTTGTTTGAATTTCATATACTACTGCCACATTTTTTTCATTCCACCTATATGCAGATACAGAAGAGCACCTGAAGGAGAAGGAATCTGAAGGCTGAGCAGCCACAAAGGCTGATGAGCAACATCCCTGGGTCAGGCACTAACTGGCAATTTTCTCAGCACCAGCCCTGCAGCACCACAGGACCACGACACTTCCAGCATGCCAATGCACTCTGCACAGCTGTCGAACTAGAAAATAGGTATTTACTGGCCAATTCATCAGTGTTAGTCTAACTTGTTGGACTAACCTAATAATTAAGTGGGCATAGCATTCTCTAATAAGTACACTCACTTATTTAACATGTACCTTGTTGCCACTTAATCTTTTACTTCAACTTCTAACTACTCCTTCCCACAGATACTCGATTTAGCCACGGAATACTTCTTAAGGGCATTTTTATTTTTTATTTCAAATTCTACATGCACCTGCTTGGCTTCTCAGAGGGTTTTTTTGTTCTTAGTTTCAGGGTTTTTTGTTTGTTGTTGTTGGGTTTTTGGGGGTTTTTTTATTTGTTTTAAGTTATTAGATAGAGTTTTCCTTTTCCTGACTGAACTCCCCCTCTCTTCAGCAGCCCCTTCAGGTGGACTTTGTTACCTCAATTTGAGCTTTTAAGTACTTTAAACTCCTCAGCTACTAAGTATTTCTCAATAGCAACAGTTATCCAATTCAAATGATCCTTGAAAATCTTAGTAAAAACAAATACCACTTCCAACATAAACATAATACTGAAATAATTTTCCAGGGTTTGGGGGTTTTTTTGCACTCTTAAATATTTCATTTTCTTTTTAAATGGAGTTTTCAGCTAATTAGACACATACGTTTTCAGTTGTAGCTTTGCTACTGGTTTTGTCCACTATGACAGACATCCCATGTCTGAGCCACTCATTCAACTGTGAGACTTAAATAATGATTCCTGCAAGAACTGTCAAAATATAATTTCTATATTTTACCTTTGAACCCACATAGGGAAGGAAAGATTGGGAAGGTACGCACACAACAAAACAAGCCATAAAAAAGCACGTGTGATGTTTTGCTGCTTAAGGAAAGAAGCTGTGCACATTACTTTTTCTTAGACAAGAGTCCTACAAATTCAGCCATTGCGAAAATCGGTACCATATTGCTTTTTCATTTCTTTTTCATGACCTATAGGCATAACTAGCTAGTAAAGCACAGGAAAATGAGACGAAGTAACTAAGCACGCATCCCAACTACTTGCAGATGTTCCACCAAAATATTCTCATGAGCTGTAAGTTAATGCTATTTCAGTGCTTCAGTATTTTTCTTCAGTTTCTCTTTGCATTTAAGTTCAGTCAATAGTATTTGACTAGCATCAGTAAATAAGTACTGATCAACTTCATTTAGCACAGACAATAACTATGCTATTTCCACTTTTATTTTACTCCCTTGAATCCCATCCTTAACTGACTACAAATTACACCAGCAAAACCAGATCTCCAGTACTAAATCTGCATGGTGTTGACCAACTTGGCCACTAACTGGCATCTCTGGATGCTGAAGTTAAACGTGCATAAGCCTGGATCAGCATCAGAAAGTGCAAAACCCAAGAGCTTTGTACACCGCCTGCCAATGCTTCTGAGCTATAGAGAAATGCTGTTCTATAGCTATTGGTTCACCTAACAGCCAAGTTGCCTACATGGTGCAAGTGCATGGTTCAGCTTCTACTGCATACGCTATGTTTCTAACACTTCTCTATTTCTGACCATAATCCAGCACAATGAAAGGATCTGCCTGCTACACAAAGACAAATTTGCACCCTATCATCTGTACAGTTACAATTGGTATCCGACCCTTTATCATGCCTGTAGCTCCTAGACATACAGGAATAGACAGACAAGAAGTTTTGCACCAAGAAGATTTCTTGATGGAAAAAGGTGGCAGGTGTCATTAAATCAATGCATGGCACACCTCTCTATATATGCACATATGGAAAAAGGATCTCGCTGCTCTTTCCAAGAGTGATCTTTACTGCAGATCAATACCGCACAGGGCAGAGGTCTCAGTGAAGTAAGGTGCTGAGATGCCATACTGTTCTGTGCTACAGTGCAAATAAAGTGCCCTCAGAACAACGATGTCTTAACAAATCTAGACCTAAACACAGCTTTGGACTGTTGGCATGCTTGCAACATCCTTTTGCGTTTCATTTTGGTTAATTGCTCAGTAATCAACGTAAGTCAAGCATTTACAACTAACCAGTGCTGGTCAACAAAACAGCAAGCCATGCAACCCAATTGGGGGTGGCAGGATATATTTTTTTCTGAAATAGGGTTTTGCTTTTTTGCTTTCATTTACAATTCCTCACCCAATTCATTAAAATGATAGTTAAGAGTAGTATCTAGTCTTCTGTTATCTATTGAACTCAAGTTGCTTTTTTATATTCATTCATGAATTATATTTATATAATTCTCCCATTTACCTTTTAAAGAGTAATGAGGTGTGACTGGCTGCTGTTACGTTGTACAGACTTCTTGTTTCTTAATTAGAAGTTTAAAGGCAGAGGTACATATGGATTTTCTCAACAAGATAATCAGCAGTCTATTAATTTCTACTTTCACCTATCCATTCCACAGTAAAAATTATCACTTTTTTAGGGTAGCTATTAGCAAAATAATTTTGAGCTAATATTTTGACATACTGCCTAATGGCAACAAGTCATCAATTGAGCTATTTCAAACAGGCACCATGAAAAGGCCTTTTAACATATAACAGACTGTTTTAATATTGTTTCCCTGGAGCAAACATGAGCTTGACTGGAGTTCTCTGCAGTACATAAATATTTTATACATTGAAGAGGCTGCTGATGAATATATGCAGACTGAAGAGATTAAGCAGCCAGACACAGTTAATAAAAAAATTACAGTCACTTTCCCTGAATGGAGACTTCTGCTCTTCAAAGCTGAAGATACTTATAGTAGATCAATGTCTTTGAAGATATTTTAAAGTAATTTCACAACAGTGTCAAAAGGACAAACTTATTACAATAAACCTTATTTTAAATGTTGTTGCAAGCTAGTCCACATGTTCCTTGAAAGCATGATAAATAAAAATGTTGACTTTTGCTCAGACCCAATAAATGATACTTAATCTCAAGAACTTAAACCCACTTTAATACTAATCAAAATCTAGCATGATTACTGTTATCTCTCCAGCTGATTATCACATCAGTCTTTAAGAAGAGAGCCCATTTCCCTTTTGTGTAGCTACAGTGGGTGACAAATACTGCTACACAAAAAATTCAATACAGGCCATGGCCTGAAGCAATGCACCAGGAGTTTATTTAAATCTCCCACTTACTCACCTCACAAGAGCGCTCTGTTGGGCAGGATTTCCAGTCATACACAACATACAACTCAGAGCTGAAAAACAAGAGCTGTCATATCCACAGACAAGACCGGGAACAACTTCTGTCTTCAGCACAGGACTCGGTTGCAGGCGGAAAGCAATTTCGAGTGTGCCATCTTGTCCCACAGACAAACCACACCAACACCAGGTAGTACAGCAGTGCAACTAGGAGTCAGACCTGGGCAACACCCTGGGCACCGCGCCCAGTCACTGTTGTGATCATACACGCGCGTGCCCGAATAAAGCAAACATCATGCCTTTTTAAATGTATGATCTTGCTGAATATTAAGAATTACAAAGAGAAGGTGAACTGGAGGTTCAAAAGCCTTCCCGTCCCCAAAACTGTAACACAGAAAGCCTCAACCCAGTGAGAACATCAGTAAAAATATTTTATTAAGCTAACAGCAAAAAATTGGAATATCTTGGTTTCCTACTTTTTAATTTGAGTCTGAACTTGCTTTTGCAAGATCCAACTGCCAGTCCATCTGTATGTGAAAGAGCGGATCTAAATGCAGATGAGCAAATACTGAAAATGCCCTATTATTCATGCCCTAGGTGTTAAGGAACACCCTGGCATGCATGCCCTTCTGCCAGGGTTTGACTTGGGAGCGGAGAAGTCAATGGAGAATGGCTACAAGATCTGTTAAGGGATTCAAAATCTGCAGATTAAATCCGTATTTCTCAGCATACAGAGGCTTTCAAAACAGTCTTTGCAGGCGTATCTGAGGGATAAGACACAAGGTGTAGAATAGTTAACAAACCAGTACAAATCAGGATGTATCTGTACCTAACATTAAAATGATGTATCAGGAGTAAGACACTCCTAAGTTCCATTCTGCATTAGAGCTTTCTCCTTCAAATATTTCAGGAGTGCGCTAATCCCAGTACTATCAACATAATAGTCAACTAGGACACAGCAACAAAAGTAGAAAGCTTCATCTTTTATCTAAAAAAGGCAAACAATTTGCCAAGGAACTGAAGCATATTTGTGATCCCAGTAAATTACTGCAGACTGACATGAGACCAGAAGCAACCTGCAGGACTGAACCCAACATTTCCCCATGTGAGAGGACAGGGAAGCGATTGTAGCATCCTTTCACTTAGGAGTTTCTGCTTCAAAGCAGCAGAAAAACCACCACTGAAGGTATTCAGTATTTAAATATAATAAAGTTCCTAGCTGTTCATTTAATAGAAATTCCCTTCTCTCATTTAACATTGTGCTTAGACATGAATTGGAAACCATCAATCAGCATGTTATGCACTGCTCTGTACAACTATTGTTCCATCAGTGTCAGAGACTGATTTGCAGTATCAAGTCTTTCAGTGCAAATGTGGCTGCTTGTCTTCAAGAGGAGAAAACCAGAGAACAAATGCACAATAGCAGACTACCTGAATTTTTTTTACAGCAATTGGCTCTAAGAATTCCAGCACCATAAATACATTCAGTTTTACTTGTTGATAATGGCAATATATGGAACAGAAATTGTCTCAAGGCTTTCAAAGTAACAGATGCATGCTGACAGAGCACATTTCAAAATAATTCTTAAAAAGATCTCAACACAAGAGCATACTTGCAGAAACCAGAAAGGTAAAAATAATGAGGAAGCAAACTCTGTAAAGGAACTAGATAAATTAGCATAATAAATTTAATTGTTTGGGTTTTTAATCCTCCCTATTCAATATCAGACAGCCTCCCAGATTTCCAGAAGGGGGAATCAGGATTCCAAGAATGCTACAGACTTTCCACCTGCTCTTATTCTCGTCTCCCTCAGTACTGTGCCTCTGGCTGGCCTTCTCTGGGAATACAAACGCAACCGTCACTTCTGAGTGAATGATTCATCTCCCATCTTTTTATTCTGACATCTCCTTATGGCTGTTGATATTTCAGCACAGCTCAACAAGGCAAAAATGGAAATCCTGACCTTCCCATGCAAGTTAACTCTTTTCCGAGTCATGCAAGGAAGTTCTCTGCTCCCTGTCACTCAAACTCATCACTTGCATGTCACCGCCAATTCTTTCCCTCCCATCCAATATCTGGTTACACCTTGGTTATTATTCTTGCTATTATTATTTCAGGTCGGGGCTTTCCTATCCATCCATGCAAGTTTCCACAGCCACTTATTCTCATCACCATACATTTATACTACTGCAATATGCTCTGCCTTGCTTCACTTCAACATTTAAAATACTTTGTAACCACCACCTTCCTGATTTATTGTTTTGATCGTGAGCGAAGTGTTTTCTTCCACAATCCTTCCCTACCTCTCTCGTTAAAAAAAACATCGGTGCTACTCACAAGCTCTAATGCACAGCACTCACAAGCTCTAATGCACAGCACTAGTTACTGGTTATTCAAAGCCAGTACTAGACTATTGCTTACAACCCTATGGAGCAAACCTTCACTGACTGGCTTGTTAGCGTTTCCAGCCAGTCCTTTCCCCCGCCCGTACTGCTGTTCATTCCAGAGGAGTGCGCTGTATGCACATTTGCAAGCCAGTTCATTGACCAGTCCTCCAACTTCATTGACAGCTCTCCTCATGCTTTCCCTTATTCACCACTATCTTAACTTAAATGTAACCTCCTTTTAAGAAGAAATTATTCTCAAATGCAAGTGTGTATAGTGTAAACACAGAAGCTGTAGTCAAGGCATGGCAATCTTCACTGGTCCCAGCTGTTGCTGAGCCAACTACTGCATCACCGTTGCCATGCACATAAAATAATGCAAGTTACTGCATTCAAAGATGAGGAAGTACCAGAAGTTAAGACCGATGGGCAAACTTCATATATCCCACACACGTGACACAGAAAGGACGGGGATGGAGGGGGAATAAATGGCTATTCTGAAGCAGAAGAATGTCTGTAAGGAGCAAGGACATAAAGGTAAGAATGAAGGCAGGCAGACCAAAAGAGCAAGTCTTTTTTATGACAAAGGGGAACTGGTGAGAAAACAAAACACAAAACATGAGACAGTGGCTGTACAGAGAAAGTCAAGACAGACAGGTGATCATTCCATGTTTCCAAGAAATCGCCGCTTTCATGGAATCTCCACAGATTTTTAAGCCAAACCCCTATTTAACAGCAATGGGAGCCAAAAAGAATAGAAAATGCGAAGAATAGAAAAATCAAGATGTGATAAGAAAGTTTGAAGTGGAAAGGTCCACAGGGTTAAAGGATGATCAGATGAGAGAAGCTGCACAGCAAAACAAAACAATAGCTCCCATCTGTTCAAAATCAATAGGAAGCTTTCAAATAATTTTAATCAATGAATTAGGTTTCGGTTTGGAGAAAAGGAAGAGGGTGAAAATGAGTTAGAAAGAAGAACCTATCCTGAAAGAAGTTGAAACAGATTGATTTTTATCTATTCTTATTGCTAGTTTCATGAACTTCAGGTAACTTGTATCTTCTGCAATTAATATTTCAACTCTTTCATCAATATAAATACAATAGAAATACACAGTAATTATACTAGCAATGTCAGTCATCATTGTCTTAACTAAAATTCATTTACTCAACAAGTCTCTCCTTCCCACATAAAAGTACATGAGGAAAAAACCCTATGACTACCAAACTAAAATTTCAAACCCATCTTCATACACCTTTTAAAGTTTAATTACAATCCAAATTCCTAAATGTAACAGAAGAGACCTAACCCATACATAATAGTTACTATCACATTAAAAAAGTTTCATCTCAAATGAGATACAAAAATTTTTGAAAACTGAGACAACTCCATTTCTTATTTAAAACTACATCTGCTAAATGTATTCTTTATTTTCAAGCTTTGTTCAAGATTTCCTAGGAGTTACTGATAATTTTCTCCTCCAAAAATATCCAAAAATCTTTTGCAACAAATGCTGAACAAAATGCTGCATATCCCTTCTGAAGAAAGCTCTCACACAATACAATTAGAAATGTCAATCTGAAAATGTCAAAATATCACAAAAATAAACCATTTGAAATTCCAGGAATTTAAGTGTTTCAGCATGCTGATCTGAAAACTTTCTTTCAAGTCAACAGAAAATGGCCGACTGCCTACAGTGAAGCTTTTCAGTTTGATACCTCTATCCTGTCCTAACTATTAGAGCCACTCAAATTGTTTTCGTTGGTTCACAATTAGCAGACCAACAGATTATCAGATAGAATTTAGGCAAATTAGAAACTCCATCACTCTGTGACAGAAGGTGTGTTCCTCCAGTGCTCACCTACAGGGGAACACAGAGATGCAGTTGAGCTATCAGGGCATAAAGGAAATTGTTTCATGGAACTGGTTTGTAACAGCACATTTGGAGTCAGCTGAAGTCTAAACATTACTTTTTCTCCAGAGCTGAGCCTCTAGGTTCAGTTCTGCAGGCTTTTTATTCAGGAAACCAGTTTTATTTGTTCCCCTAGAAGTACTGGTATAGCTAACACTACTCATTTCTAAATACTTGCATAATTAGGATATAGATATTGTTTCAGCTGGAAGTGATACCTACATGAATCCATGCCTCTATCAAAAATAAGTGTTTCTACTCCACCCCCCACCCCAGCATCTTCCCTTACCCTCAGATAGATACATCTTCCTCCTTCTGGGATTCAAACCATTAATTCCCTTTTAATTTAGGCTGATCACCTTTGCAAGCCTGACATCAGCTCAGGATTTGCATTTCTGTTTTCTGAGAAGGATTGAACAAGCATTCAGAAGTTTTCAAATTGAACGCTTTAGTTTGGGCAAGAGCACTGATGAGAAGACACTTGTAGCACGATAAATGGAGTCAAGACACATGCCATGGCCACTACTTAACCCCCATCTGCTCTGTAAGGCCACAAGCAGTACAGCCGGGGGGGTCCTGGCAAGCCCAAGGCAGTTCCTGCATATAAGTTCTTGTACTGAGCAAGAATAACTGGATATTTAAAGGCTAACTTTTCACATTTCAGAAGTCCCCACACCAAATGCTCTTTATGGGCGATCACCTTAAGCTATTCTCACTGCATACTGCAAGCCTTTCTTAGCTTGATGAAGAATTGAGCTAGTGGGCTTCTGCTAATTTGTTAGCTGTTGGAAATACCCATTAGGCACCCATCAGAAGTTACTATGTCCTACAGGACACTAAGCAACATACTGTTAGAGTAATGAAGAGGTCGCGTATCTGTTCTGTCTGGCATCTTTCTGAGCCAGCTTGCTCCCAAGGCCTTGCATCTGTCACATACACCACCCTTTTAATAATTAAAGTTTCTAGAGGCCAGCTCTTTTTTTTAAACCATCACACACCATACACAGAAACTCCTTCATAGGTTCACGCCAAGTTTGGTTTTCAACTTTTGCTCTTGCTTCCAGAGGAGAAGACCAACCCAATGTATTTCTTCAACTCCTTGGAGAGAAACCAGGGGGAAAAGAATTTACATGCTCTGCAACTGCTTCTGTCCATCACCTCCATAAGTCTTAACGAGGGGACACCAACTGGCCTGCAGCGATTTGTCTGCAGAGCTGGTCTCCACACTGATACTTCCATATCCTTGCCATCCCCATTCTTCATATTGAAGTATCAGGACAGCTAACACTTGACCAGCTACATCAAGGATCTGCCAAGATTCATGTCGTTTACTGAAAGGCATGGAGTTCCTAAGCCGAAGAGAAGCCATATGCAACAACATCACAGAAGGATGACGCTGACAACTATTTTTTTTCTTACAATAAAATGTGACCATTAATCTCCCGTTGTGATTACTACCTCTGTACTTTTGTGTGCATGAACTTACTGTAAATTTTGAGTTGGAAAGAATTTCAAAATTTACACTAGGGTGTAAAATACAATTTTCAGTTATGTAATGATTACCCTGGATTCTACTTACAAATAGAGGGATGAAAATTCAGAGGTGCGCCAATTTTTGCAGCCAAATGCTAGGAAAATGCGAAAAAAAAACAGGAAAAGACTGACATATCAAAATAAACCACAGATTTAACCTCTCATAAACAGTTTCCATCCATTGTCTCTTAGTAGAAAGCTATTTCCAGAAGCAGTCTGCTCTAAAAAACATTGAACACTGGAGCTAGGCGTATCTTAAGGAAAAATGTGTCCATGTTTTCTGAGTATTAGTAGATTAATGTGGACATATCAGCAACTTTAAAGAAGAGCTGAATACTATTTCGGAAAAAAAGTACCTGAATTTATAAACACTAGAAAAATCCATTTTTTAATTAGAGACTACTGAGGTACACCAACATTTTGACAAACCTTTTGTCAAGTTTTACTCAAGGTTAGAACTACTTTACAGAGTGAATTTAGTGCAGCACGGACACAGTTAGCTGGATCCTTTGAACAGGATTCTTGAGGTCCTCCTTTAAAGAGGAAGAGACACAGACTTGTGTCAGTCGACAACAGTTACCTTCATAAGCAATCAAGTCTTGGTGGAGTCATTTTGGTTGCCACACAGCTTGGTCATCTCTTGCTATGTCATAAAAGACTAACTTCTCTGGACATGACAGACCAAGGCTCAGGAGGAGTTTCAGATTATGTAGACCAGTGCACACACATGCATTCCCAACATGAACTGGAAGCTACTCATCACTCACTCTGAACTCCCAGAACCCTGCTTACAGATTATCTGTGAATAGAAAGGGATGACAGTGCCCAGCAGAAAAGGACCTGGGGGTGCTGGTTGACAGCCAGCTGAACATGAGCCAGCAGTGTGCCCAGGTGGCCAAGAAGGTCAACACCATCCTGGCCTGTATCAGAAATGGTGTGGCCAGCAGGAGCAGGGAGGTGATCGTGCCCCTGTACTCGGCCCTGGTGAGGCCGCACCTCGAATCCTGTGTTCAGTTTTGGGCCCCTCACTCCAAGAAGGACACTGAGGTGCTGGAGCGTGTCCAGAGAAGGGCAACGAAGCTGGTGAAGGGTCTGGAGCACAAGTCTGATGAGGAGCGGCTGAGGGAACTGGGGCTGTTTAGCCTGGAGAAGAGGAGGCTCAGGGGAGACCTCATCGCGCTCTACAACTACCTGAAAGGAGGTTGTAGCCAGGTGGGGGTTGGTCTCTTCTCCCAAGTAACCAGCGATAGGACGAGAGGAAATGGCCTCAAGTTGTGCCAAGGGAGGTTTAGACTGGACATTAGGAAAAACTTCTTTCCTGAAAGAGTGGTCAGGCCTTGGAACAGGCTGCCCAGGGCAGTGGTGGAGTCCCCATCCCTGGAAGTATTTGAAAGACGTGTAGATGAGGCGCTTAGGGACATGGTTTAGTGGGCATGGTGGTGCTGGGTTGACGGTTGGACTTGATCTTGGAGGTCTTTTCCAACATTAATGATTCTATGATTCTATGACTCAACTCCTTATGCACTGCAAATTATCTGCTATTATGAATTACTCATTCAGGCTTTAAACACCATATTTAAATGTGTGAATCTTCTCACTTCCTTTTTAATAGTGAAGGGCACTGTTATATTTACATTTCTCTTTGAAGGTTGGTAAAGCAGTTTATGCCAATTCCTCCTGGGGAAGGAAACTGAAATTGGTATAGACTCCCAATTAATATCTTTTTTTTTTAAGTTACTGTTACTTGCCAAACAGTTTTATGTCAGAACATATAAAAACTATCTCAATTCTTTCAGCGTCATGCCCATGCCAGCAGAGGAAAATCATCCTGCTCTCTTCCAACAAGTAGATAACAATTAATATTTGGGCAATAAACTCCTACTTGTGGCATTGAGGTAAAATTAATTTATAATTATCACAGCTGGAACAGAAAGATGTACCTTCATTAAATGTTTTGTTTAATATGCTGTAATGTATTATTTAAGCGATGACAGAGCCTATTTCTGTAAAAAGCACAAATATAAAACAGGCAAACACTGTGGTCTTATACAGCATATATGCCACACAGGCCCTACTTTTCCTTCTTGGATGCATCTTGTATACTGGAAGGCGCCACAGTGGTTTAATGACTTAATTTATGCTTCCATAGAGCTCCATAGCAGTGTAACTACCTAAAACCAAGACCCTTCCCTTAAATCACATTATCTTCTCTAATACAGAGGGGTGCCCTTAAGAAATGCTCTGGAGGCCATGCAGAGACCACCGGGACAGTTCACCACCCTGAACCCCGCATAACATCCAGCCACAGCAACACCCCTCCTGCTGCATTTTAAAGAACACTGCTAGTTTTCATCATCTGTCCTTAAGCATCAACTCATGCAAGTCATCCTAACACGAGGAAAGCTTCGTACAGTAGAAACAAAACTGAGCTGAATCATCAGCATCAAATGTTTCAACATCTGTATTAACAACTCATACAATCCGTATTACCAAAAGCACAAGCAGCAAACAGTGTCCCCCACCAAACACTGGACTTTTTATGCCTTCCCGTTTCATTAAGACATGTGCTCGCTTTCAGAATGTACAACATGCTCATTTGTTATGTCCCCAGGAAGAAGGGGATGGGGAAGGCAAGTCAGCCTGATTTATTATACTAAACAATAACACTACATATCAATTGCTTTGTACTAAATAATGCTAACTCCTGTCCACCAGATAACACACTTGACAGATAATAACATACACAAAAAATTCGCAATGTCAAGAAAAACGGAATTAATACAGAATATCAACCTTAGCTGGCTGGATTCAGCAGTTCAAAGTTACTTATTTTATTTTTTTATTAGTGCTTGCCTGATATTTTGGCCTATTTTCAAGATTTGTACAGCTGGGAATATCCTTCTGAAAGCATGCAGTAGTAAATTAAACCATTATAGAAAAATATTCTAATCCAAAATCCATTGGGGGGGGTGTTTGAGGTTTGTTTGAGTTTCTTATTCTAAAAAACTTATTCTTACATGGCATGCACAAGTGACAAATTGCATCCTGTTTTTACAAGTTTTTCCCTCCAAAGAAAAGAAGTAAAAAACCTCAGTCACGATCTGAAAATAAGATACACATTTTCATTATATCTACTCTCAAATTTCTTATATTTTTAATGTTTTTTAACAAATAGTTTTAACATCATATGTATAAGATACATGACATCTAAACTACAGACCACACCTATTGAAACATTTTAATTAGTAAATTAAAACAGACTATAATGAAACATGTTATAACCAGAAAATCTCATTCATGATGCTATTGAAAAGCTGAAAAAGATAGTTCAAACAATGAGACAAAACACAAGTATAATGTGGAAACTTCATTTTGCTGATTTGGGGGGTACAGACACATTGGGAATGGGGTAATGCAAATGAGAAGTTCATCTCAGTTTCCAAAGGAAAACCATATGTACATAGAACAAACAAAAGAAAAGATCATAGCAATTAACATGAACTGGGGGCAAAACCTAAGTAAATTTCTGAAAGCACACTGAGGGAAGCGTACAACCAGCAGAACTGAATAAAAAGCAATGTTCTACTATGAAAACAATTTCCAAAATATTGACACTATTACATGGTAATGCTTGAACTTCATAATAGAACAGGAAGAAACAGTCAAAAATCCTTTTTCTCCAAAATGCAGAGCTACATTTTATGTGACAAGACTAAATATTTCATTTCAAAACCAACCAAGGAGGGTATTTAGAAGCCACTGCAGCCACTGCACACTTTCAAAACATCAATAACTTGACAACTTGCATTCAGCAATTTTTAGAGAGCTGATTAAGAGCTGACCTGATCATCAGAACTGACTCGCAGTGCTTTACAACACTGCCTACAAGGCACTCGCCATAACCAGATTGCTGCATCTAAAACCAGCAAAACAGGATGACAGGCAAGTCAGGGAAATAAATAGTGGAATGGCTGATATATAACTAAGTTAAAAACAATAAATAATTATCCATAATTAATTATAGCATCTATTGTATTTATGGAACTAGACTGTGTCAATATAGCCTATGATAAAGCATTTGGTTCTACTCCAACTATATCCATATGGGATAAAAGATATTTAGGCACCAGAAATAACATTTAGGTATAACTGATATCAGATATTTAAAGACTTCCAGAAGGCGCCTGCAATGATATTGAATGAGCTTTTCACTAAGACAGATGCCTTCAAAGTGTAAGATGCTTAATAGAAAATACAACCAGAAAGCAAAAGTTATTACACACACACACATTGCTGGTGAAAGCGTCCAAAGGGAGTGCCTCCTTCAACTTACATTACTCACTGCTTTCATCAATATCCCAAAGATGCAAGCAGATTGCTTCTGGGATGCATCAGTAACACGTGCTCAGATAAACAATATATTGGCTTCTTTTAAATAAAAGGTAGTATATTTAGGGATGAAAATAATCATGCTTTCATATGAATTAAAGACTTGTTCCTATCATGCCTTCATATAGAAAATTTTTCTTGCTCTATAAAAATATCTTTACATAAAAAGTATGCAATCAATAAAAGTGCATTTACAGCCTTATTTCCCCCCAAGCAACTCTAATCTAATCTAATTTTATTTCACTGAAATTGGGCCAAAAGATCACTGCTAAATCAATCCAATCTTTTGACATTCTGTCTTTAAAATTGAGCTATCCCAGGTTTTTGATCAGCACAAAACTGTAAGTTGATGGTTCTGTACTTGAACTCAGTTTCCCCACCAAAAAAACCCCCACAAACCCCAAACCTCTATTTCCATATTTCTCACTCAGAACACAGCAGAAATATCCTGATGCATTTAGCAAAAGCACTGATGTTACCCAAGTGGCATGCTAAAAGGAGCCATCAGAAAGGCACATATTCGAGCTGTGTGGGAGAAGGGGGTCTGGTGTCACTTTTAGAGTTTGAAATGCAAAAGCGGTTTAAAAAAAGGATTCAATTAGCTCATGCATTTACTTGGAGTAGGAGGTCTCATTGGGGTTGTCAGAGGAAATGATATTTAATCAACATGATGTCAGTCAAGTGCTTGTCAAACCTACTACAATTTTTCAAAATCCAAAATGTTTTATATGATAATTGATGAAAAATTGTATGTAGAGATCTGGCCACTTTAAAATAAATTACAGCATTCAAGACTTTCTTAAGAGTTTCTGGCAGGAGACATTGTTATTATGTTTACTTTAAAAGCCTCCATTTCTGCAATATGGAAGAGAAGTTTAATGTAATTCTCTCCCCCTGTCCCAAGAGTATGATTTGGACCATCTACAAGAATATTTAATTACATAATTAGGAAATTACACAAGACAGGTATTAATTTAAGCTGTACCATTTTCTACCCGAGTTGCATTACAGCAAGTGTTTCTGAAGAGTGAACAATCTAATCATCCAGAAATAAAGTGCCCCCTTGGAAACATACTGGGGCATATGCAGTTTATTCCTGGGGAAATCAAACCTGCTACTGGACTCGCCCCACATCAGAGGTTAATTAGCTTTACATTAGGCCATTTTAGCAGCACTATCTAGCACACAGAAGGATTAGACTTAAAAGGCTTTAGAGAGGAGGAAACTAGAAGATACATTATGAACAATGTTCAGAAGAAGCTGCAAGAAGTCAAAGTCATTTTTGCTAACGCCAAAATCAGAGCTATAGTTAAGTCTCAAGACCGACTGCTGACCCTGGCTTTGATGTTTGACTAAAGTAAGTCTAGAAAACCCTGGATTGCTTGCACACTACTGTGTTGCCCTCCCTGCAGGTGCCTGCATGTTGAAAATCCCCCAACGGGCCAGAGCAAGCACTTGGGAGACAGCAGTGAACAAAGCTCCACACGAAAATCTTGTAGAACTTCATTTGTCCAAAGGACTGGGGATCAGAAGCTCTAAAGGTTTATCTGGTATAGTCTCCAGAGTCGTATCGGTGTACTACCTCTACCCATACACCCTGGGAATTTCTCTTAGGTAACAGAAAAGTAATTTTTCTTTTTTAAGTGGAGTGAGGGTCTAAGCACCAAATTAAGTCAGCAGTATTCAATAACTCATGACTACTGTCTGTTGGAAACACCACAGTTTCCTATCACGCAGGGATGTAGGTTAGAAAGGTTGAACTACAGGCAGTGGTGTGGTGGGACACCGCAAGCCTAATGGTATTAATGAACTGTGAATGCTACTCCAGAGGACTAAAACCTCTGCATCAGCTTTCTCCAATAAAGAGCAAGTTCACTTCAGATTAGGGTCAGGTCACAGAGCAGAGCACATTCTGACTTACGCAGAAGTATATACAAAATATGATGGATGAAACAGCTTCATAAGCATTTGCAAGCTCCAGCAGGAGCTCTCAGCACAGATAAAGGATAGCAAGTTCAAAAGGAATTATTCATAAGAGGAACAGACGTTCCCACAGCAATAGATGAACAAACCATTAGCCCCAAATCAAATGAAAGATTTCCAAGTTTGATACACTGGTCGCCAACTCCCCCCTGACTGAGAAGGGTTTACAGTGACTACAGGAACTGCACTAGGAGAACAGAGGTAAACTGATATTTAGATAACCTAGAAGAGAAACAACTTACAGTATTACTAACACTGCAGCGAGGCCCTATTCAAAGCAACAGGTAGTTAACTTTACTTCAAAAGGTTTGTTTGATTAGAATTAGCGTGCCCATGAGAATTCTTTGCTGCCTTCCAGTAAGCTCAGGTTACAAGAGATGTATTTCTGAGAAATAGAACTTCATTTTTCTTTGCTTTGGAGAATAACATTCTGGAGATAGACTTTTGAAATCACTGGTTTGTTTCGCAACTACTGCCAGAATCAGCCAAGGAATGAAGACAGTCTCCTTTAATCATACTGAGCTACAAATTGGCAGCATGTCCTTCTGCAAAGCACGATTCAAAATTATACACCTATATCATATACATACATTCAAGAAAGACATTTTAGCAATGCATCTAAACTTTTAGCAATACCTGACAAAAATACAGCTTTGTTATTTGGAAAGAAAGCTGCACTTGATCAGTAATTTGGCTCAGAGCCATCCCCAGTATCAATATAGATTAAGGGATGACTGGATTGAGAGCAGCCCTGCTGAGAAGGACTTGGGGATACTGGTGGACAAAAAAATTGGACACGGGCCAGCAATGGGCACTTGCAGCCCAGAAAGCCAACCTTACCCTGGGCTGCATAAAGAGAAGTGTGGCCAGCAGGTTGAGGGAGGTGGTTGTCCCCCTCTACTCCACTCTCATGAGACCCCACCTGGAATACCGCGTCCAGCTCTGGGGTGCCCAGTGCAAGACAGACATGGACCTGTGGGAGCAGGTCCAGAGGAGGGAGAAAAGTATTAGAGGGCTAGAACACCTCTCCTACGAGGACAGAGAGTTGGGGATGTTCAGCCTGGAGAAGAAAAGGCTCCAGGGAGATCTTATTGCAGCCTTTCAGTAAATAGGGGGGGCCTTATAAGAAAGATGGAGAAGGTCTGTAGTGACAGGACAAGGGGCAGTAGTTTTAGATTGTATTATATCCAATTTAGATTGATACAAGGAAGGGTTTTTTGTTGGGTTTTTGTTGTTGTAGTGGGTTTTTTTGTTGTGTGGTTTGGTTTTTTTTGTTGTTGTGAGTTTTTGGGTTTTTTGTTTGGTTTTGGTTTTTTGTTGTTGTTTTTTGTTTTGGGTTTTTTTTTTTTTAAACACACAAATGCACACACAGTGAGGGTGGTGAGACACTGGAACAGGTTGCCCAGAGAAGCTGTAGATGCCCCATCAGTGCAAGTGTTCAGGATCTGGCTGGGGCTTTGACCAACCCAGTCTAGTGGCAGACATTCCTGCCCATGGCAGGGGCCTTGGACTAGGCGATCTTTAAAGGTCTCTTCCAACCCAAACCATCCTGTGATTCTATGAAGCATCCAACAGTTCACGGGAATATCCCTAACTTTCAAGCAAGAAACCAATACTATAGATACAGTTTTCCAGTTTGGGGTTTTTTTCTTTCAAAGTTCATTAAATCCAAGATATTTTAGACAAAGAGCAGACAAAAAAAACAGTTGTAGAAACGCATGTAGCATTTTGTACCATATAACTGGACAACCAAACACACTGAGCTTCACTCTCTCAAATGTCACCAACAGAAGTACTTGCAAGCGCAGAATATTGAGACTGCTTTGTTTAGTGGCTTTAAAGAAGTGGATCTCAAAGCATTTATTATCATAACAATGTGTCACTGGAGAACAACTCTTATGCAGCACATGTACTATATATAAATGCATATATTTTAGTTAGAAGCCTGAAAACCCTGGGTTCTCTGCAAAACAGAAGCATTTGTGGGATAGCATGATGATTCAAAACCTAAATAGCACATTTAAATGCCTGTCTATTGCTACATCCAGCCTCTGCATCTTCAAAACAGATCTACACAGCCTATTTAAACAGACTTCTACCTCTACAAATATCGACCATTTAAATGGACTTCTGTTCCACATTGATCACAAACTCCGTAGTCCATTCCACAGACCCAAGATTACAGTTTTATTTGAAGGTTTTTCTTATTGCCAGGTTTCCCCAGTATCATCAGAAAAAATGAATGTTTGAATTTGTAATCACCCAAGTTATCCTTTTCTTCTTTATGGTTGTTTGCCACTGTGTTTCAAATAAGCTCAAATGCAATTTTCAGAATTTAATACACCCTATTTTTAGCAGTGCAGAAGGTCTGATTACAATTTTTTTTTTTCATTTTACTATTTGGTATAAGATGGGCATTCACATTTAATCATATCCATAGATTACCTCAATGAATACAAATGTGTTACATTATCTTTAAATAAATGAATGTCAATATGTTCCAGGGTAACAGAAGTAATTGCATATTGATAACAGTCATTACCATAAGTCATGGTTGCTGGCAGAAAATCCACTTGTATTTTTTAATAAGGTGCAATATTATGGTCTATTTTGAGATGATAGCTTTCTATTTCCCCATACATAATACAATATCACTTCAACATAGCTGGCAGACCCTGGGAAATAGATAAAAATTCAGAAGGTAAACCTGCAAATTGTAAGATTTTTACAGTCTTTTGAAACTAGGGTGGATATTCCAAGTACCTCAGCAAAACTGATATGAGGGAATCATTATCTGTGCCAGGCTGATGTACCTTCTGTTCCACTCACCACAGCAGATAACAGCAACTAGCACATTACACTGAACTCATACAACCAGGTATTTCAGATTTTGCACTGTAGTTTATTGCAGTTTGCAAAGTAATCTGAAAGACACTTGAGAAAGGGACATCTCTCCCTCATTTTTAAGAGGCACAAAACTTTAAAGCTATCTCATATTCTGGATGCATCTGCTACCGGAGAGTAAGGAAGTTATAATATCCAACATCAAAACTGAGGCTCTCATTCTGCACTGCTGCTCTACTTTATCACTTTAAAGTAGCAGAAAGATAGCACTTGATAAAATAAGCAGACAACTGCAGAGTCCTGAACCGTGGACAGAATATCCCCATGAAACAGTACAGTCTGGAGACAGACTACATAGCAGCTTTGCAAAAAAAGACTGAGGGGGTCCCATCTGGACAGGGATTTTAACATGAGTCAACAGTATGTGGATCAGCAAGAGCACAGCAAGGTCAAAGAAAGCGGAGTGACTCTACCCCTGCTTGGCAGCTGTGAGACCATACCTGGAATACTCCGCCTAGTTTTGAGCCTACACACACACAAAAATACTGACAACTGGAGCAAGGCCAGCAGAAGGCCACTAAAAAGGCCCTCAATGGAGGCCAAAACAGAGTAGACCTCTAACTCCCCACTGAAGTGCAGACTGGAGCTCATGAAATGTAGAAAAAGATTGAAGAAACACGTTTTATTCACCCTGGAGGATCAGAAGGCTTCTAAGAGGCAGATCTCACTGCTGTCCTCAACAGCCTAAAACATGGTTATAATGAAGACATGACTCCTACTGTTCCCCAAGACAGTCAGTGAAAGGACAAGAAGCAACAATCACAGGTTGCAGCAAAGGAAATTCCGATTACATACAAGAAAAGGGGAATTTCAAAGCAGGAGCAAACAGGCACTGGCACCACCTGCACAGAGAGGAACTGCCACCTCCGGAGACTTTCAAAACTCAAGTGGACAAAGCCCTGATGTACTGGGCCTGGCTAGGATAGAGTTAACTTTCTCCATGGCAGCTCTTACAGTGCTGTGGTTTAGGTTTTTACCAAAACAGTACTAATAACACAGTAATGTTGTAACTTTTGCTGAACAGCATTTGCACAACATTGACACCTTCTGTTTCTCACTCTGCCTCACCAGTGAGTAGATTGAGGGGTGTGCAACAGGCTGGGAGGGACAGCCAGGCAGACAACCCGAACTAACTGAACAGATATTCCATACCATTAACATCATGCTCAGCAACACTAGAGAAAACAGGGGGTTTTAGAAGGGTTAGCCATCTTCTGCGGAGAAACTGGCTGGGCATTGGCCTACCCACAGGAGGTGGCAAGTGACTGCCTCTGCATCACTTTTGTTTTCTTCTATTCTTCCACTTATTGAACAATTTTAATTTTTTTTTTTTTACCTTGACCCCTCCCAAGTTTTCCTGCTTCTATTCTTCCTTTCTTCTTCCCCCACCCCACCAGGGGTGAGTGGAAGTGAGCGAGCAGCCGTGCGATGCTTCGCTGCCCACCAGGGTCAGCACACACCAGCGAGCAGCGTAGTCCGACTCTGAAGTTGGTCCTGCTTTGTGCACAAGCCTGGACTAGATGAGCTCCAGAAACCTCTTCCAACCTCAATTACCCTGCAGAGCAATGCACAAGCTTCTTTATTCCAAACTTCCCCTGTAAAAATAGCTCCCAGTTTATAACAGCAAGTACCACGCTTGAAAGGCCACCTGAGCCACCCCCTAACAGTCACAGCACAGTAGATGTATTGGCATGTGAGATTTAGAAAAATCCAGGTAATCAGCCTGGCTGGAGCGCTGTGCTGTCCCTTGGGAACACACCGCGCCAGCCCTGACAGCGGCTCACACCAGGCCCCACCACTATTACCATCTCCTGAGAAGCATCCACACCGAGCGCTGTAGGGAGACCCTCATTTATAATCACTCACTACGCTGCAGGATAAATACACAGTGACATTGCTTGGGAGTACAGTTGTCTCGTTTTATTGAAGTCTCATGCAGGCAAATGGAAAGCATCGGCTCTAACTTAGCTTAGTCATCAGTAGACAAATAAAATGTTCTGGCACCCAGAGCTGGAGTAGCCGGTGATCATATTAATCATAAAAGCTTTCTCCTGAAGCGAGGATTCTTAAGAGAAAAAAATTGAGTGTTCTACTGAACTCCTTTTATAATGAAATGTAATTAAATCTACATGTTTAAGTTTGTGTGATTATTCAATCACAATTTCAAGCCCCAAACTTTCTATTCAACATCCAAAGCACCCGATTTAGTAAAAGACAAATATTTTACAGTATTAGTAAGAAAAATGCCCTAAGGCATGCCTTGCAAGCAGGCTGCACGGCCCCCGAGTACCCCGAGGCCCCACCCAGGAGGCACGAACACCACAGGCCGCTTCACACGCTGAACAGCGTCCCTCACAGCGAGGCAAACGCTGCCAAGCCCCTGCGCC